>NC_061528.1:10085000-10250000 GCF_022379125.1 Scophthalmus maximus | reverse complement strand
CGACAACAGCCCCCTCCCACTCACTTCCCCTTCTCCTCCTCCTCCTCACCAGTCAGGATCAATCCTTCCCTCTCAACGCACGCACGCACGCACACACACACACACACACACACACACACACACACACACACACACACACACACACACACACACACACACACACACACACACACACACACACACACACACACACACACACACACACACACACACACACACACACACACACACACACACACACACACACCTCCTCTACATAGTGTATCCGTTAATGTCCACAGGCGGCGCATGCTGCGAACACTTACAGGTTCTGTGATCCGTGTTTCATCACATTGCCACTGATACCACTCAGGACACTTCATATCCCTGCTCCTTCAACTATCACTTTTCACACAGGAGGACTTTAAAAGTTTACAAGACCGCTGCGGTCGTCTTCTCCCCATAGAGGAATAGCTGGAATATATTTATGTGGATTTTAAGTAGCTGGATTCTACATCATTTCTTTCGTTAATGATTGATGTGATATGATTATTTTCTACATTGATTCATCTTTATGCTGTCAGAAAATAGTGAGAAATGCGTCTTGTAATTTCCCATAGTCCAAACTGATGAATTCAAATGTCTTGTTTTGTCTAACAAACAGTCAAAAGGCCAGAGATATTCTATTTATTATCATGTAAGACAAAGATTAGCAGTGATTCTCACAGGTTATACTGGTATTGATTTTAATATTTCATGGTATCATTAATATATAATTTTTTTTCTTTTTTGGCATAACATTGTTTTAATACTGTTCTGTAAAACACTTTAGGCTGAATCTTTGCATTTAAAGTGCGACGAAAGATAATGACAATATAATCATTCATATTTTAGTAAAAGGAACAATGATTTGATTGTGAAATAGTTACCTTTATGAAAGGGCGATAGTAACTAAAAATCTAACATACTGCTTCCACACTGCTCCCCAGGCGTTCTCTTGCGCCCTCATCAGGTCAAAGAGAGTCATTGTGTCCTTATCGTTAAGCTCTCTTACTACTTTGGTTGTTATTATCCCTCTGAGGTGGGAAATAACAGAATCATCATGTAAAAAATAATATTTGATGTAAATAAGGAGATAATGAATACCAGCTTTGCTTCTGATTGGGCGGGCTGAGGCTGGGGCTGAGGCTGGGGCTGAGGCTGGGGCTGAGGCTGCGGTGAGGGAGGTCCTGGGATCCCGGGGACGTTAGGCACTACGGTGACAGGTCTGACAAGCTGACAGCAGAGACACAGACACAAATCAGCAAAGAGAAAATTAGTCTACGGCAACACACACACGCACGCACGCATGCACGCACGCACGCACGCACACACACACACACACGCACGCGGCTGGCTCTCATAGTTTCCTCATATCTCAGCCTCATTAGGGCGGATGGCCTGTTATTTTGTGGAGGCGGGCACCACTTGGAGATGCAGTGTGCACGCTAATGAACCTCTGCCTGCCTGCGTGAGAGCATATGGACAGGGAAACTGAAGAGAGGATGGAGAGACATGAGTCGGAAGGGCAGAGCCAGGCTCCTCTCGCAGCCGCAGACAATGAGACAGGGGGAGTGCAAGAGAGGGAGAGGAAGATGAGAGGGGGGAGGAGATGATCGAGTGAAGGGGAGGCCCACGGGTGGCTCATGTTCTCCATTTACTTTTGCCCTCCTTTTCTTCTCAACAGCTTTCCCAATCCCCACAGACTGGGAAGATACAGGTTTTTTTCCCTGCTGTGCTGCTATCAGGAGATAATCATGTGCTGTTCAGTGTTCCACGCAGATAATCAGGACTAAAGTGTACAACAAGATGAACTTCCACATGAGGGACTTCAACAAAATACCAACAAGTATTCATCATTTATTCTTTTTCATTTGCAATAGGTTTCCTATGTGAGATGCCTTCATGGCTGCAATTATAATTGGTTTGCAGAAACACATTAGTAGCATCATCTATCTGCTCTGCCAGAAATCAAGAGTGCTAATTCGAATTGTACAAGGACAAACAGTGGTGGAGTCTCCTGGACTTGAGCCCACTGCGCCTCAGCCAAGTGTCTTTGTAACAGTTGTTCTCGAAAGTCCATTATTTCACTCAACCCCTATTGCTTTCAAGTTGCTGCCAAATCGGAGGTGTCAGAGTTGTAAAAAGTCCCTTTGTCCAAGTCGAGCAGAGGAGACATTTGATATTACTCGACAGCCTGACATTGTACTTTGAATGTCACATGAGAAGGACTTCAATGCTGCAGATGTAAATCTTTTTCTGTGCACAGTGTAAAATCTAAAACGTGAGTAACAGTAGTAGTAGTAGTGTTTTTTTTCTCCCAAGGAATTTACGTTATTTTAATATTAAATCTCCAGGAGGCATAAACAAGCAAACTCGTGCTCAGCAAAGCGTGTTATTTGACACACTCCAGTGATTCTGTTAGTCCACACACTGGATTACAACAGTAATCTAAAGTTACGTTGGTTGAGAAAACAAATGCTTAAGTTCATTACTTTGTTCTTTCTAGTCCCTGGAAAACAGGCCGTCATGAAAACAATCCCACCACTATAGGTGCATTCAGTAGTTGTTGTGAGATGATTGAGAGCTGAGGAATGCTACTGAATGGATGTTAAGGTGAGACTGTTTCAACAACTGCTGTTTCCCCAAGAACAAGAATCAACTATGAAGCTCAATTACTGAGCTGATATGGACAAGGAGTCCTTTCATAAACATGGCAACATAAAGATTTCCTTTTCTACAACAACTGGAAAAAACTCCATCTGTAGATGAAGATCATGCGATATGCGGTTTCAGTGGGAGAAAAGGGAAACTTCTGAAAAGCATAACATGGGCATAATTAAAATTTCACAGTGGACTTAATTCCCTTTAAACCCCACAGTGAAACACAATATTAACAAAGTGTAACCGGCAGAACACTCACAGGGATTGTAGTTGGGATATGCACACTTGTGCTCGTAAGAGACGCAGGTATAGCGACTGGCATGGTTTGGCCGTTAGGCAGCTGTAAGAGCACAGGGAAGGTGGCAGACACTGGGCTGAAGGAAAGAGAATAAATCAGAATGAGGACAACAACAAACATCTTTGTGATTAAAAAGACACAAAACAGAATCTGTCACAAATTTAAGACAAGAATGGCTACTGATATATGAACTGACATAAAGAACTATTCAGGCAACTACTGATGGGAGTAAAATGGAACCCAAGGCGGAAGCCAACTCAAACAAGACTAAAAATAAAGACAATTGTTGCATAAACGGATTCAAGAATATCATCAAAAGAACATGTTTTGTTGCCACTTTAGATCCAGTTACATCAGTTCTGCCCATATATGGACTTCTGGTTTCTGTATTCTTAAAACACCAAATCATCTGTCAGAATTTTTAAATATTAATTCAAATTGCACAGGATCATTTAGCTCAAATTATTGTTTTCAAACAATTAATGTAGTAATATTAGGGCTCAATTATGTTTCAAAAGCTGCTCTGAACAGTGTGACAGTGATGATTATTTGGTGTTTAGGTGATTATTAAATTAAGCTGTCAGTCAATATTTTAGCAACACTGATGTTTTTTAAAGACGGGGCTTGTGATGTCTACAGCAATAATAAACATTCCTGCAGAGTGCAAATTAAAAATCAAACAAGCACATGCTTCATGAAATATGACCTCACCAAGACGAAACTGCACAAAAAATAAATTTTAAAAATAGAGGAAAAGGATGAATAAATAAAACTATGATTTAAAAAAAAATGGACATTTTAAGTTACTTACACTATAGGTCTATTAGTGGATGGGACTTGAGTAATAACAGAGCTAGATGTTGGCGATGGGAGAGCTTGCTGTATTACAACATTAGCCTCTGAGGTTGCTAGAAGGACATTGGGAACTTGGAGGGATGCAGGGTGGACTATAGTGGATGTTGGCATTGGGGTTGGCTGCAAAGATAAGTCCTGGAAACATCATACAACACCTTATTTGCAGGAAGTGTTTCACGAAAAAACAAATTCTTTAATCACAGCCAGTTACACAACGCTGATATTACACTATTTCCTCAATATTAGGAATGAAAAATAAAGATTAGGAAATAAAATGAAATGTAAAATCTTTTGTGCAGCGTTGTAAGTATTTTTATGCTACAGTTTGAGTCATAAGATTATTTCAGTCAAGTCAAAGTCGAATTCAAATTACCTATCAGATGCATTTTCATACCAGAGGATCAGCAGATTCTAGAGTAAGTTACTGGTCACAGAAGCAGGAGAACATCCTTCACGACAGTCTTGCAAACTTTCTGTGGTTAGAACAAATAACAAGAGGCAGTTTATTTCAAACCATTACCTTGTCATCACTTGTTGTGGATTCTGGGTGAGGCAGAGGGCTGTCTCGTTGAGTCTCCATAGCTCTGGGCTCCTCGGTTTTGTTTCGTATGATAGGCGTCGCAAGAGGTGACAAATCCAGTGGTAACTTTGGAACAGAAGAAAAAGAAGAAGAAACGCGTAAGCATAGATGTAAACACTTAACAGTGAAACAAACAAGAGTCGGGTCATGTGCTGCCGGGTTTGACAAGAGCAACCTTTTTAATGTCATCTTCAGTTGCTTTTTTGAAGTCGTGGTCGAATGGACTTGTGAGTTCATTGAAGAGCCCGACCTCCTCGCAGTTCTTCAGAAAGCGGGTGGGTGTAGGGGTTTGGTCTGCAGTGGAGGACAACCTTCAGTTATTTTAACTGATTAAAAGTACCAAATTGCATCAAAAAATTCATCAACTTCAAGAAGAATTACCAGCAACGATGACACTGTCATTCCTCGCTGGGCCAAACTTCAGGGTCATCTCATGTTTGTGTTTGTGGACGGCCAAGTGGTCTTCGTTAGTAAATCTCTATGTACGGTCAAGAAGAGAACAGGATAATGAGACACGATCTGCAAGAATAAGGTCTGGAGCAACTAACATTTCAACGCTACGATAACATTAGCCTCTAATGACCATGATATTGAATAAACACCTCTACAAAACTTCATTCAAATATTTTGACCTTAACCAGGATATTACTTGCAGGTCTGTTGTTAACAATAAGAACGTAAATTTCTGTGACAATCAGCAATCTGATGTTTTTGTGAATTAGTTAGGAACCTCTTTGTCCATGTAATGGAAACTTTCCTTTTTTGCTTTATAAAAAAAAAAAAAACCTCCTAATACAATACAGGTTTGTTGCCAATACAGCACAATGGTGGGTACAAGTGACAAAAACAGAGAAAAATATATATAAATAAAAGCCATTACATATACATGCATACTAACATCCTTTCATCTGATGCCTTTTAGGCCAATATAAGAAATTGAAGTCGTTGGTAAAGTAACAAGTAACAGTTATTTTAGTGTTGCTGAGCCAGTGACACAGTGTGGGACCAGGCAGCTGTCAAATTAGATCTAATCATGTACCTTTATCACCGTGATGAAGAAAGTAGTGGAACAATAAAACACAATTGGCATGTGTTGACGGGCCTATTCCGTGTAACTTCAACAGGCCTTTTGACCATACGACAGTTGTCAGACTAGAGAGACAGGAAGCAATGGTAGAGAGAGAGGTAGGACATGCAACAGAAGGTGAGTGACTGTGTGAGATGGCTTTAGGCACCGGGCACCCCATATGGTGCATGATCTTAAATATACATTGTGCCCATTGGTCCTGATTGGTTTCAGCCTCTGTGTGCACAATATCATGAAGCTGCCGTGTGTGTGTGTGTGTCATGTGCAGTTACTTGATGGAAATTTCGGAGGCAACAGCACATTTGACACACACAAAGGTTCATCAAGCCTCAATCCTGTCTAATGTGAGACGGTGACACAGTTTGTGGCAAGTAACAGGAGATGACTTACCTGTCCACAGCCAGGAGCAGTGCATTGGAAAGGTTTATCATCACTCATAGTAAGGGATTCCTGTTATATCACCCTGAAATAAAATAAACAGGGGGGGGGGGGGGGGGGCACAGACTTTGGTTAAATATGAAACCTAAAGATTTGCGTTACAGTGTGATTCACAAATAAGGATTTAAATCCTTAATTATACAGTAAATAATTCATTTGAGCAGATGCGCTGAGATGGGAGAACGTGTGAAGAGCGGAGGGCTGGAGCAGAACCGTGAAGGTGACAGTCCTGACTATTTGGACAAAGCATGTCAATGGAGGGCGGCTGCTCCGGTTGTTTACACCTCCAGTGTCAACACAAAAGACGCTGCACTCCAGGTCCATTCACTCTGGTACAAACACGCGACTGAAGAAAGACCGAACAACTGTTTGTACCGTGTTGTGTGTTGTAAATATGAAGAAAACACAGCACACACATGAACCGTGTGACGGTTTAGGAGAGGGAGTGATCATCTGTTCTGATCGCTTCCATGAAATAGCCAGAGCCCCGCGTTAACATACAACCGTCGCCATGTTTGGACCTGAACGCCACAGTCAACAGAAAACACGTCAGCGTGTCTCTCGAGGCCGGTTCGTTGTACCGGAGCACGAGTCCCGCGCTGAGCCACAAACGGAATGTTTTACAGCCGCTTTGTGCCCAGTCGCTGTCAGTTTCTATGGTCACTTACCCTCAGCCACAACCCTCGACTTCCGAAATCCCACGTCTGCACGAAAGTATCGCGAGAACAGCTCGGCCTCTTCCGTAAACGTCACACAAGTGGTCGGTTCTTTACTACGCGCCTGAACTCCCGCCCGTTCTTTTTACTTTATTATTTAATTTATGCCAAATAAAATAAGCCATCTTATTGAAATTTGGTGAAAGACACGATTAAATTTCAATGAAAAGCAAGCACAACTGTAAATATCACTCATAACGGCCATATTCATAAGTGCAGAGCAAATCTTTCCCCAAACATGACTTGTTTTTCATAAAACTCATGACTAATGACAAACACATAAATACTTGACTATAATGTAGTAATTGTTTATGAAACCTCTAATTTATTAGTTTCCTTTTAACTTTGTTTATATTTATACTTCAAACATTAAGAAATATATTGACTCCAATAACTTTGCTATGCAAGTTGAAACTTTTGACCCTTTACATTTTGTGTAGGAATGTAATGATGATTCTATCCTTTATATTTCTATAAAGGCTAGTATGCAGGGCTACTAAAATGCACCAGTGCTTAAATTTAATTTTAAATTACCCCTTTCTTTTATGTACACAATTTATAGATTAAAATAATTATTTTTCTCAATAACAGTTCGTCACCAGTTCCCAAAGAACTAGGTGACATCTATAGATCTTAAACATATTAAATTTACAATAATACAAGAAAACCCTGTGAGAAGTTGGAGCCAGCTAATCTTAGTTTGGTTTTTTTTGCTAAGATAAATGTGACCTATAATCCATTCCTAAACTGACATTTTAAATCAACCGTCTCAGCTTTTCATCAAATTCAATCCAGTCAGACTAAATTATTTTTGGTCAGTTTTTAGAAAACAACCCACCAAGGACTTTCATTCATGACATTCAAAAATAGTCAAAACCCATTATTTAACTTAATTAAATTGTCTAGATTTATTCAATGCCATTTAAAAAAGCAAGCACTCACTTGCTGCCTAATAACATTACCATTACATTAAACTCATTATGGTGGACCCCAAAAAGATTGCATGTGATGCTGAGAAGAACAAGGCAGATGCATGGCAAGTCTAGGAGCTGAAAGATGACATTCAGAAAACCTGACCGCTTTCTTTTCTCTTGTGTTAACATGACATTCCAGACGTAAAACGTTTTTACCATCCTTAAATAGTCAAAAACATGTATTTTAATCACGTAATTTCTTACATTCGTACAATACATGTTTTGCTTATTTCAACAGTGCCCGAAAGACTTGAAAATGTACATTTCCATGAGAGCAACACGGAACAATTTTGGTAGCCACAATAAAATATGTAGTCACATCTGTAATGAACGTGTCATTTGACAGTAGATTTTTCATTTTTTACATAGCAAACAGGATAAGGAAAGCGACCATCAAACAGAAGAGTCCCATAGCTTCAGACAGGGCGAATCCCAGGATGGCATATGAGAACAGCTGCTGCTTCAGAGATGGGTTCCTGAGAAAAAGTGCAAAATGTCAGTGCATCTATTAAAACGAAATGTATTGATCCAGGTGAATTTTTAAGATTTTGAGGATATTTCCAGGTAAACCTGAAACATACCTAGCGTAGCCGATGATGAGACTGCCGAACACTGTCCCAATACCAGCACCGGATCCAGCTACTCCGACTGTGGCAGCTCCAGCTCCGATGAACTTTGCAGCGGTGTCAATGTCCCTGCTGACAGCACTGGTCTGGAAGCCCCTCAGTGTGACCTGGGTGAGGGAGCTCTGTGGCATCACAGCAACACTGCTCTGGAGCGAGAAAAGTCACAACTGTAAATCTCCGCAAAACGTCCGCACTCAAAACAGTGTTAAAACAAACCATCTATGTGATGGGATTGATTGATAACTCGATGAATAAATTCATAATTACTGTTTAAACTGCAAATCTGGAGTCTGATACTTTTAAATTAGTTCTATTAAAGCAGGTTGAGTTTTGTTAGTTCGAGTTTGAGGTCTTGAGACCTTTGGTTGTTGGTCAGAATGATTTAACATGTTATAGTGTTAATACTTAACATTTGGCATCATTTTATGGAGTAAATGACAATAATCAAATAGTCACAACTAGTTATGAATTACCTGGCAGCTACACAAGTGTCAGAAGGACAGGTCTCTGCATTTCATCTTACCTCTGATGTCATCTCAGGCCTGGACAGCACTGAGGCAGAGAGGGGTCTGTAGAGAGCCCGGGAGCCAGCACGGACCTGCGGCCGCAAAAAGCAGGACATGGTCAGTTACACAACACGCTCCAAGCTCAATAAGAGAAAACACACTGATGGTTCTATTCCCAAAACTCAGCTGGCGGTGGAAGGCACCTTGAATGTCACTCGGTCAATCACAGTGTCATTTCCTGCAGCGTGTGTGACCTGTGGCATTTGTCAGTCCAGTTTGTGCTGTCAGTCACTTGTGCTTAGTTGCATTGCATTTTTTTTTACATGATGCCATATTATAGAACATCACTTATAAGCAGACACGTTGTAGTTTTAGCTGGTTAGCTAGCTGAAGCGACAGGAAACATAAATATGACCTTGGGCAAAAGCCCGGGCGACAACCATTTGCAGCTCGCATCCCAAAATGAAAGGCGAAGACTTGTGCATGAGTGGCACTCGGCTGTGGATGAGTTTACAGGTGGACTCGGCTCCACAAGAGGCTCACAAGAGGCTTGGGATGACCTTAGCTTGGCGGCCATCATGGAAGATGTCCGCTACGCGCTGCCGCAGCGGCACAGCGACACTTCACTGAAGACACCTGACATGCACCTCGTCCGTGACCATCAGAGCCACGACGCCACGAAGATTAAAATGTCCGTGTCATTCGGTGTTTTAGCATTAGCTCGCTAGCCCGCCGGCCTAGTCTGCAGATGCACCCCAGGCCCGTCAGCCGCAGTCAAGTTCAACCGGAGGCCCAGTCGGTTTGGGCGGCGACGCGACGCGACTCGCATCCGCAGCACGGAGACACGCCGAGGGGTCGGTCGGTAAACTCACCAGCGCCGGCGTGGAGACGAACTTTGCACAGGCGTACATTTTTCGAGGTTAGGTCGTTTTATCCGGTTCGGTCAAATCTGGTCTGAAGCCCGGGTCTCTCTGAGGAGGGAAGAGCGGAGAGAAGTAAGGTCAAACGATCGTGTCAAACGGCTCCGCGGAGGAAATACACACATGCACATGCACATCCACATCCGCGCTGCACCGTGTCCGCACTTGTGCGCTGCCGCGTGAAGCCTGGAGGGAGGATGAACAGGGATTTGTCACAAGGTTCTGTCTCATTCAAACTGCCATCATACACTTACCGACTGCAGAGGTCGAACCACAGTGGACGAGTGCGCATGCGCGACGGGAAGTACGTAGAGAGGCCCGGATGTGTGACAGGGGGAAGGTCATTTCACAGAAACTTTATTGATACTACACGAGCAGTGCAGCAATGTGTTCAGAAACATAACCAGTTGACCTTTGTTCACACTAGAGCCAGCATTAAGATTGATGATAATTTATCTGAAGTTATTGATGGAAATTAACGCCATGTGTAAGAATTGATCTGTACTAATATGGCAGGCCAGTGGAGGAGCTGAGGATTAATGTGCTGATGTTATTTTATCTCATTTAAACTTGATTTAATCAGGTTGTCTCATTGAGACTGACATCTCTTTTTTAAGAGACACCCGAGAACCAGAAAAACATCCATAATCAGACAACACACGATTACAGACACACAACTGAGACAACATCTAATAAAATAAGTACATCATCAGGAAAGTTTTTAAATCTCTGAGGGGTGAATAGTGGTACATTCCTATCATAGTTATGTCATATTGGAGATTATATGTTATAGTTATAGTTAGTGACATTTCTTTCAGTGTCGCTGAAAATTCAAAAAACAAACCTTTTTATAATGGACCTTAAGTAATTTAAAATTCAGTTTTTGAACATAGGATGCATGTAGTCTTAACTTGTCAGCTGTTGTGGAGATGGAAACTCTTATCTTGAGATAGTTAAACCTGCTGTCTAGAACAAGGTAGTGATCCAGCCTCAGGTGGATCCACAGAAGTTTTGAACTAAACCCCTGCAGATTTATTTGCAGTGAAGAGTTGGAGGAACCTGACGCACAATATGTCAGTGATACTGCCAGTGTGGAATAAGATGATTTCTCCAACTTAAGGGGGATTTTTAAGGGACTATTTGATTTCTTTACAGCTGCATCCAGCATCACTAGTAAATAAGACCAAACACAAAGTTTAAAGTATGGATATGTCTTTCTTTAGATTTAAAAACCTTTTGGGATGGATGTAACGTTGGTCAGCTCAGGGATCTAACGTTGGTCAGCTCAGGGATCTAAACTCAAATTTCATTTACTCTCATTTCACAAACCTTAAGCAGGAGCCTAAAGGTTCAACAGGCTTCTGGGGACCTTGAAACACTTCATTTCCTTTTCTTTTTTTTTTATTCATGGCTAAGAGTTAAACAACATTAGACAATGAAACTATTGGTAAGGATTTTCGGAGGTAAATGTAGTAAAAAAAATCATTAGCAAAAAGTTGTGATCATTATTATTCTTGAACATTGTGTCACAGCCATTCTGGTCCTGGGTTCAACTGTGAGAACAAGAGTCTGTTCCACGGCTGAACTTTTTTTTTGACTGTGGCATTCCTGTGGGTCACATGAAACCAGGAAATGACAATTAAGATTAAATTGGTGGGATCCTCACTGGTGTTTTGAATCCCCAAATGTTTCCCTTTCCTGTGTTTGTTTACACTGACAGTCAGGAACACAATTTTAATTGAACTGCATCAACATCTGGATCAAAAATTTAGCTGGAAAAAGAGGAAGTTTCTGTTTCAGGTGTTTTCCAAATTCTAATCTGACATGTCTGATGTGCTGGCGCTGCTTTTCAAACACACAGGGAGGGAGAGAGAGAGAGAACAACAGATTGTCTACATCCCATGGTTGCAGGTACAGTAAAGGAATTATTCAACGAGTATTTCAGTGCTAGTTTTTCTCTGAAAACAAAAGCTGCCTGACGCTGTCCACTGCCATCACCTGTTGTGTTGTGAATCTAACACTGTGCCCAGGGGGACCGATGGCTCGGGGGCCTGTCTGTGCATCTCACAGGCTGATGGTGGAGCTGTAGGCTACCAACACCGGCACAGATTTGTAATCGTGATGAATGACTCCACAGCAGCTGGTCTGTGATGGAAAGGTAATGAGCACAGGGGAGTCTGCCTTTTGCCGGCTTTAAGGGAGGAATGTCCCTGTGGTTCCTCAGGTATGATCTTTTCAGTTTTACAGTGAACATGGAGCCACAGATTCCTGACCTCATGAGCACTGAGTAGAATCAGTCAGTAGATCACATGTGCAGCAAAAATGCTGAAAGAGAAAATGAAGGATCTTATGTATTTTCTGTCCTATCCTATTGTATCCTGCTTTATTTGATCATATTATTCCATTTTATTTGAATCCATTCATTGGATGTTCTTTTGTCTACCTCTTTTTGACTTTTATTGCTGCAGTACATTTCCCTGGTGTGGGATCAATAAAGTTTATCTAATATTATTTCACAGTAATCTGTTTTGTATTCTTCTGATTCCAATCTAGTCTGTTATATTTTATTCTAGACTATCTTAATCCACTTATTATCTGTTCTAAAACAGAAGAGACTGGAATAAGACACTTAACACTATTCTATTCTCTGGTGAACTGCATGTATTATCATGTGTAAATTTGCAATGACCAAATCAAACGTCTGTATTAAAATGCCATAGAAAACCTTTAATCTTGTAAAACAGTTTAACACGTCGAGTTATTATCATTAAGACAAAAAACTGTCAGTGCACCATTGTGTGTCATGTAGGAACTTGGATGTGACGAAGAGCAACGAAGAACCAGGTCGTTCCTATAAAGGTCCAGCAGAGGGTGCAATAGGGTCTAATGTGATCACAGCCGCAGTTGTCGGGGTCATGGTAACAGCACAGAAAAAGAGGCAACAGACTTTACATCATGAAATTCATTTTATATTAATCAGTCTTGCTATATACCAAAATAAATATCCCATAGATTTAATTATTTTTCCAATTTTGGGGGATTGGGGGACAAAACCTTTTCATCTTTCTGGTTTTTAACTAAAGTGCAGAGAGGGAGAGAGCTTTCAAAGTGAAATTATCATATTACAGATCTTTAATTTCACACTGTTGATGACTATTTCTGTTGATATTAATGTAAATGTAAGAATGTATTGTGGGGCCCAAGTTTAATGGCTCCTTATAGGTCAGAGCTAACCGTATGATAAAACATGAAGCTTTACAATATATTAATTGCAAGACAGCACATATCAAAGTGGCCGTTAACTACCTGGGGTCAATGTCATACTGTCTAATTAACCGGGCAGCGGCTGTGTGGTCCTACATGGCTGTGGAAGGTGGAGAGAGCAGCCGATCTCAGACAACCTCCCCACCACCCTTTACCCACCTTTTACTTCCTCCCATTCAGAGGCACGCACGCACGCACTCGCTGTCTGAGTTCTCGCATAGAACAATCTGAGACATTCCATTTGCATGCCCGCCCCATCAAGCTGGATGCACTCAGACTGGTAATAAAAGGCATTGACCCCCTTAACCTTTATGAATTACAATTTGTGCCTGCAGCACGTCCTGTCAGAGGCCTCAGAAAAGCCGGCACCTCAGCCGGGGTGTGTGCGTGTTGTTTTGCAGTTGTTAAGGAGAGGGGAAAAGGTTTTTACAGCTCCTCGACGGAGCTCCTGACAAGCAGGGAGGAGGCGGTCTGACAGCAGAAGCAGGGTAGGGAGGGACTGCAGCGCTGCTGATGGCTCCATGCTAATCTCCATCTCTGGATGGCGCACGGAACTACAGAGGCTCCTTCCTTTGTCAACACCAAGGATACACAGCCTGTAGGGCTACAGTTCACCTTATTCTCCCATATGTCAATGGAGGCAGTCTTTTTTCTCTTAGACGTATTGACCAAATCCAGTAACAGATTAAACCAGATAACCTCTTGTGGAAATATCTGACATGGATTTTATTGCAAGTTCCCATATTTAAGGCAAAAAGCTGTTCAACCCTTGTGAATTGAACAGGAAGCTTTGACTAAAAGATTAAAATCTGTTTAAAATTGTTTAACTCCGCTCATGAAAAGTTGACATTTTGGAGATACAAACCGAGAAAGCAACACATTATTTGTACCATCACAACAACACAATTCAGCCACACACAGGCTGATTAAATATTCATAAATATTATTATTAAGATGTCAGAGGAATGAGCGTATTCAACTTCCCTTTCCCAGTTCAAAATGGAGAACACGTGGAGAAGAGGGTGGAAACTGCCTGGTCTCAACTTGGGATGTTTTGTTTGAGAAAAATAATATTCTTCAACCTGTGTAGGTTACTCGGAGAAACTGAGATCCCTGTTTCAGAGAGAGTAGCCTTCAAGCAGCTCGTCCATTAATCCACAGTAGAAGTACACGGCAGATCTCTGACCGATACTCACTGAAAATCATCCCACAGAAATGCACCGAGGGCTCTTCATCTCTGAAAGATTTAAAGGACATTAGCATTCACAAAATAGATTTTTCAGCAAATCCATAATAACACTGATCTTTGTGCAGGTGGTGTGCAGGGCAGTTGGAAGTGGTGTAAGAAATGCTGAGGCTCACAATATGATTAGCCTCTATGCAGACGTTTTAGCTAAGTCTGTAACACCTCTTTATCTACTATGCTCAGGGTTTAAAAAAAAATGTATTAAACAATTCTTGAACAGAAATACTATTGTGCAAGTATTTGCTGGATTGTGAAGAGAGTTTAAAACTGCCACTGTGTTCTTACAAACACTGGTGTGAACTGAGCTTTATTCCATCTTCTGTTTAACATCAGGAAATTCAGGCGGTGGCTGTGTGAACAGGAGCGTGGCTGACAGGGGCAGCCGTGCGATGATTGGTTTACGGATCTGTGCTTCCTCCAGCGAATTCAAGGTCACCGAGATTTACAATCAAATGGCTTATGACACTTTAGTAAAAGCCACCCACGGCTGATGACAGGCAAAGAAAACGAGTTGGCCACTTTAGAGGAATCCGCTTGACCTCATGCTGTGGTCCATTACTGGGATGCACTGTTGTCTGTTTTTATTACGACACCTAACAAAGATATGCACGTTAATTTCCGCAGACAGAAGGTTGTTACGGATGGCATATGGAGAAAGAGTTTGATAGACAGACAGTATATGTTACACACAGTATAGCAGATTATGAGTATGTTTCGAGCTCCAGTCAAAGTGCGGTTACAGTCTACTACACAAAAAGAGCAATTAAATATGATTTAAAGGCCAATCTGTAATGGCAGTGTGCTGCCCCCTATTGAAATATTATTGCCCAACTACTTTATGTTTTAGATGGTGATTTAGTGAGGTGTTCTGTCTAGTTCAGTTTATTTCTGTCGTCACGCTGAAATTTAATGGCTGAGTTTTGATTTAAAGACTATTTAACTGCTAAACATGTGTATGCCTGAATATGGAGACTGTTACAGCTTTGCTCTGTTTGTGAACGAAAACAAATATATACTTAAAAAAATCAACAGCTCATTTACCATCGATAAGTCGCCTTTAATGAGAATGTCTCAAAAATTAACATATGAGCTGTAATGTGCAGGCTTTGTATCAATCACTTACAAAATCACAATACCAACACTGGATATGAGGCTTGTTACGTATGAGCTAATATTCAATGCATGTTTACTTAGCACTCACATGGAACACTGTTGATTTTTAAGGGACGCATATGGCTGCCTTTTATTGTGCTCAATTCAACGGCTTTAAAGTAAGATTAACATTTTTTTGATCAGCAAACTGTTGTATAATGTTTCCTCACTTAAGTGCTGTACACTGTGCTGCTTCTGCTGCAAAAAATGTCTCCTCAGTGCGGTTCACAGACTGGCAGGTCAAACGCGAGGCTGTCGCAACAATGTTTAGTGAGAGAGCCCTTCCTGCTTTTAATGGCCTGACCTACATCCCAGTTCAGAGAGCTAATAAAGGCAGTCTGGTGTAGGTCCTGGAGCTGCACAATGTCACTCACAGATGCCCAACTCAGCAAGATCCGGACTGCTCAATTAGTTGCTTTTATAGGCCCCACTAATATGCATTAACTCTCTTTCAAATGTATGAGCACAGACATACAGTCGCGGCTGCTGCCGACATCAGCCAGGTGACACTGCTGCTGTTGTTGTTTTTATAAACCTTTGTAGAACAGAACAAGTTTGGCATCATGAAAGTCTACTGTAGAAATGAAAAGAGAGTCGAACTGAAACAGAAATACATTAATGTCGAAATTCAATGGTGGACTGTAACTAAGTAGATTTACTTAAGTACTGTGCCTAAGTACACAACTGTGTATCTCTATTTCATTCTACTTTATTACTCATTAATAACTGTCAACTGAACTGGTTCCAGTTTCTTAGAGGTGACTATTTGTTGCTTTTATCACATATTTAAGACTTGATGGTGGTTTCAGACTCATAAAAAATATATATATAAAAACATATATATGAAATTTATACAGCTAATGATTAGTAAACTAATCAAGAGGATAGTTTCAATAACATAGTTTCAGTAACAATTTCAATCCTGGGTTTTTACTTTTAACAGATTATCTTCATAGTGTGGTAGTATTAGTTTGACTTTTTTTTTTAGAGAAAATATGTCTTTCTCCACCACTGGCATAGTATATAGACATCAAAACATAGCACACAATACAGCACAACAGTCATAGGAAGCCATTTGTCTGTGTAAATCATAACATTTACCCAGAATCATTCTGCTGGCCTCAGCTCCGCTCTTGAACCAAGACAACAGATATCTCACCACAGAATCCTACACAATCTGGTACCACTCCTCCCACACAATAAACTGATCTGGCACACAGCAAGCTGAATCAATCATGGCACTTTATTATCCTGTCACTAGTCTGCTTCCTGCAAGTGTGTTTACCCTGTCCATGGCCCTGTGATTGTGGCTGTTCAGTGTACATTAAGACAGACATAATTGAGATTGTGGGCGGCCGAAAGTGCAGGGCTCAACCTGTTGTCGTTAATCTGTCATATTGTCGGGAGTCACAGCAGCGATGACCCATAGGTGGCTCCACCTTGGAGGCACGGCTGATGGGGCTTTGTTGTTCATGGCAGAGGGCCTCACCTATTTTAAGTTTATTGGTTTGCCACCAACGGAGAATTCAAGGAAAGTGTGATCTATCGGCCAACCCCTGACTTCAATTTCTCCGCTCTGGTCCAAATCCTTGTTCGGTACTTAATGATTAGGAGTGACTCTTTAAAAACCCATTGCCTCAACATTACATTCTAATATTCATGATTTGAGTGATTAAGCGTCAGACTAGTTTTCTTCTTTCAAAGTGTTGGTGGTGAAAAACAAGCCAAAAAACTCAAAGGAGCAAACAGTCATGCACGGCATAATGAAAGCTTGATACTGCTCTTTGTAATATACTGAATTATACATGGAATCAATCTGAATTAATTGGTAACCCTTCAGATAGCAGCAGTCTCTCTTTAAATTAGATTACTGATGGCTGTGCTGAAAATTCACCTTCACTTTGTATAAATTAAAGCTCTGGAAAAGCATTTACAAAATAACAAGATATAAATGAATTCAATCGTACTGTTGGAAAAGGTGCTTTTTACAATCACACAGCATATTAGAAATAATAGCTAAATCTTGCCTCAGCGGCCTGTTATTAATTACCTGGCAAATAGGACCTGTCTGTTTTGAAACTGAGTAATAGTGGTGGCGAGAGTTCACCAAAGAAAATTAAACCGCAATCAAAGTACATTTCTGTCATCATAATTCTGATTGTCAGGATCACCTTTCCCAAGATGGCTCATAACTGCACAACAAACCCTGGCTTTTATTAAGTGGCTCAATTTGCTGCTGTTCATATTTCATATTTATGTTGTGGCACAACAGCGTCATACATGTATTCCACACTCTCGTTATATCTGATATGCAACTTGATTTATTAGACATTGGACTATGAGATTTCTGCCATGAATCTGGATTAAACTCATAGTTAGAGAAGACCTCTAAAGAGTAATCTGCTGCCTCCTCTGTGCACAGCAGCACAATGTTTATGCCACACCGACACGGGAAACTGCAGTTATAACACCGAGCTCCTGGAAGGTTTTAATCACATCATGCGTGCCTTTTATCCAGCCTTGATTCGGCACTGCAAAAATTCACAAAGCAATCACTTAAATCTCCGAGAGGATGTAAGTATCTGGCTCTGTCATCAGAGCGGGGCTTCTTTTATAGTGGGGGGTTATATCAGCCTGGAGACCCATAAGTTATGAAATGTCAGGATCCTATGCATTCTAATTGAGTGTGGAACAGTTAATGGCTGTGGAAATTCAGCCGCTTGACGTCTTATTCCCCCGTGTGCCGTTTCACAGCCAAGCCCATGAGCCTCAATTAAATGACAAAATGGGCCCATTCTTGAAAATAACAACAATAAAAACACAAGCCTATATGGCAATAATATCAGGTCTCACCTTGAATCAACAATGGTCACAGCTTGCAAATGGCTAAACAGAGACTGCGATCGGAGCAGAGACAGTGGAGCCTATGTGGGATGTTTCTTAGCAGTTTGATACAGGAATACACTGCAGTGGGTCTGCAACTAAAGGATTTTCATTATTGATTACTTTGTTGATTGTTCTCTGATTGCATCAATTCATTATTTGGAGCATTAAATTTCGGAAAGTAATAGAATATCCCAAAGCCAAAACTGACATTTTAAAACAGCCCGTTTTGTCTGCGCAGCAAATATTAACTCTGGTATCATCAACAAAGACAATGAAAACATGAAGATATTCCTATTTGAAAACCTGTAAATTATTGGCATCTTTGCCTCAAGAGGCTATTTGTCCATTTTCTCGATCAAAGTGAACCTAGTGCTAGTGCTGTTTGAAAAGTAGTATAAACACAGTAAAATCCATAATACCAACAATACAAAATGTCAAAAAATACAAAAAGGAATGAACAGTACAATAAATGTATGCAATGTTAATGTTTCAAATAGTATGTATGATAGTATGTAGCGTACGTGGTCATGTTTGGGATTGGGCCTCCATCACCGCAACCATGCAGCCCATGACTCTGAGCAACGTGCTTGGTGGTCACAACAAAGTTTTGATTGGTCTTGTTGGTCACGATTATCCCGCCCCCAGCCCCTGTCCTAAGCGTTTCTTTCTTCAGAGGTTTTAATTTGCCCACTTTGCTCTTTACGATTAAATGGATGAAGTTGCAGAACTCGTCAAGTATCCAGTAGACAGCTGTTAATGCTAATGGTGGCTATGTATCAATAGCAAAACTTACAAATAGATCCATTAAAAATGACTAAAACAATTAAACGATGATCAAAATCATTGGCCATTGATCTTCTGTGACTCAGCTAATTGATGAATCAACTAAAGAGTTTCAGCCCAATAATGTTCATGGAGTATACACTATGGTAAAATGTCTTTTACAAATAAATGAGAGACAGATTTATACTTTCACTTCAAACTGACATACAGCAGCTAAAACTTGGCCTGTTCACTGCACTCAAGGGACCTCAGCCCTACTTTTTCCAACAAACTAGATCATGTCCCAAAATACCCCCACCCACCAAAAACTTAAAGTTACCTATGTCTTACTGAGTGAGACTAAAAATCCAGAATCAATATCACCTAAACCGAAGCCCATTTTCAGCAGATGTCTGCAATCCATAAATACACATGGAGCATGTCCTATTAAATCCTGTGATATGGTGAGGGGCTAAATATTGACCCAATCCTGATTGGAGTAGATTTTTTTCTCACCCTTGCTTATTGTTTTTATGACTCTTTGACTTTAACCCCTTTACTGCTTCAATGATTTCATGCAACAAACAATAGCTTTTCAATAATTCAATTTACAGCTCTCCATAAATGGAATTCAAAGGACAATGCTGCTGCAAATGAACACGGGCGATGCTGTTGGACGCCAGCATCACCCTGGTTGCCAGAGGAAAGTGAGAATATTTATTTTACGGTTGCCTCACATTCCCATTAAAATGAGGAAGCTACATTTCCAAGCACGTGGTGTAAATGTAATATACAGAGTTGAAAGAGACAGATGGTAGAGTGAAAGTCTCCTGTGGCAACACTGTGTAATGTTACCACTGCAGCCACTGCCAAAGAAAAAAAATCCTCCCAACACCATCTGAAGCCAGATTAGATCCATTAATACATGTTCATGTGCAACTATCACATGTCTGTTCACATACATGTTCATGTGAGCGGTCGGATCCTGATGCACATGTGGCCACATCTTGTTCATCATTGTGCCAAAAGGCTGAGAAGTTATATGTGGGAATGGATCTAAAGTACAAAACAGAAACAAATTACCATCCTATTTATTTATCCAGGCCTCTCTGTCAATCACAGCATTAATCAGTAACTCATTCAAATTTTGAGAAAATGAAGGATGCATTCCCTCCAATTTTCAATTTGGAAGTGGCAACTATGGCCATGATGAATGTCTGAATAGTCCATCTTCTTCTCCTCATTTCTCCTAACCTTTCTTGACAGCGCAGATATTGCCTACCTGGTAATTTGCTCTACAATAATTGTTACTGTGAGATTTCCCCCAGCTTTTAACAAGCATTCTTAACACCCTCTGTAGGTGACAAAATGCAATTACAAACACAAGCGCCCCGTCGTGACTGGTCATCAGCAGCTGCCACCTCCATTCCCCAGCCCCAACAGGTTACATTAATGAAGGAAAAACAAACAAACACATGCAGACAGGTACGGCAAGCGTTTGCGGCAAATAAAACTTTAATTGAAAGATATGAAGCTGCTTTATTGATTAACTACATCAGTGATTAAACTGTACGGGTGACGTTTTTTTCCAGGCTCCCTGTTTTGTTCACTCTCAGAGATCATTTATTGTTGCGCGACCCTGTTTATTGATAAGTGTGTTTGATGAATGCAGATGCGGCTGTTTGGAGAGGGGGCTCGCTGATGGAGCGATCATATTGTGCGAAACACCGGGCTCAGGCAAGAACAGCTGTTGTGGCTCCGTCCACAGGGACGCCATGTTTCCCCACCACCCTGAGTGCATATGCAGCCGTACTGCTGTAAAGCTGCAACCAACACACTAACAGCATCCTAACAACTCTATGAATTTTATGACACATCACCAGAGCGCTCTCATCTCTGTCCAGCACTAAAACCTTAATTATTGAACTAATTGCTGTGTCTATATCCATCTATTGTGTTCAATAGCAGGCTTATCCTTTAATTAAAGGGATTATTAACCTTTAAAATGGAGCCATGTGGGATTAAGCCCTTGGATGTTACAGTGAAATGCATTTTTCTTCTCTAAGATAAGATGAGAATGAGGTACATTGTTTCAGTCATAATCATAAGACTGTCAGGTGGCTCATAGCCAGGGTTGGTTGGTAACAGATTACATGTACAGTAATTGGGATTACATAATCAGGGCCCAGTTGTTCAGAAGTAATTGGAACAGATTTTGTCTGTCGAACTACAAACATCTTGAATATGAGTTGTTCAAAAGAAAAAAGATTGCAAAATTGGATTACATCACATAATACAGTCTTGGTTTTGATCTGGATCAAACCTTCATTACGTTCCATTCATACGTTTTACTACCTTTGATCCAATGTTTGATTATCCTGATCCCAGCAGAAGGTTCGGTTCAGGAATAAAATTAAATAAAACAAAACAATTTGTTTTTTGTCGTATATGAATATACGTTTACTTGTTTCACACTTGATTTGTTCAGCCATTACAGTGATAAATTAGATTAAGTAGAGATTAGCAGTCCTATTGGGCTTTTCAGGACAGTTGAGGGAAAAAAAAGATTTTGTCTCCATAAAATAATCCCCTGAAGAAGCTGTCAATATCACGGAAAAAAAAATATACAGTGCATTTAATTTTAAGTCATTTATCACTGTATAATAATTAAAATGGCACAATCATCAGAGAGGAACCAGTCCCTCACTCTGAGCGAATGCTGGAAGTTGGTCTGGATCTTCAGTCACTGACTCAGATATATCACAGATGGTCATTCAGTCTGATAACAATGTCAAACGCGCCGTATGTTTCCATTCACAAGCAGTTAAGGCGCCTGTTCAGAACTCCATTTAAGCGCTCAATTGCACATCTTGTTTTGCAGTGAGCAGTGTTGAAGCTTGACTGCTCACCTGTGTTTGCTGCAAGAAAAGGTCAGACGAGGGGTCAGACTGTTTAAAAGACATTGACATTGAAGGGAGTGTTGGTATCGTTTTATTATGCTGTTTTCTGTCTCTTCAAATAAAACCATTTAGAGTGACCCCATGATGGCTCTTCTACCAGTTGTTCTTCATAGCTAGTAGCCCACATTGTGATATGTAGTCCCATTTGGAGCACTGGTGATCCGGATCTTGAAAAGTTAGTATCTGGATCAGGTTGATCCAATCCAATTTTGCATTGAGAAACCGCCACAAAACTTTAATGTGACCCAAACCTGCTCATAGCTGCATTACATGTTAGCTTTTATAAGGAGCTGATTTACAGCAGTAATATGCCATCATCCATATCTCCTTCCAATTAAAGTCTACAGAATGCTGACACATTACACCTGGTGCGATACCAATCAGTGCAAAAAGATGGATGATGATACATATCTGACCAGAGAGAATCTAAACATGGTGAGAACAAGGTGAAAAGGTCATGTGTCAATGGTAAAAAGAACAACCCAACTAATTATAACACAGACGGTGGGATCATTCAAGGCCTTCAAGGCCGCTGGAGCAGGTGAGTTCAAAGTCAGCATAAGTGGACTGTGATTGACAATCACTGAAGATCTTGAAAAAATTAAGATCCTGTTTTCGGACGCCAAAGTGAGGTGGATTGGTGTGGCGGGGATTAAATGACCCCTCATTGGATCTTAAACTGAACACGTGCTCTGATTAGTAAATGGACACACAAATGTCAAAGTGACACCGTCAGTGTCACAGGTGCTGCTGTTGTCACCGAATGCAGCATCATTTTGTGTGATCAATACCTGCCCCAATCAATAGTGCAACACAACTAAGTAGCACCAATGAGGCAAACATGAACCACAGCTGCTCTCAGACAGGCCAGACATTTTCCTGAAATTGACCAGAGGGGCTGCATGGGAGAACCCAAATACCTGGAAATGTTGCTCCTGAACTATTCCTGCCAGCCCTCTGGTAACATTTCTGGAAAATGTCAGAAAACAAAAGGCTTTTCCGCAGCGTATTTATCACCATGTTCTGCCTCCAGCATGCTCTACACAGACGCCACAGACTGTCCCAGAAATGTTCCTGTTGGTGTGATCGCGTCCGACGCGGACAATCTTTTTTTTAATGTTTCAAATAGTATGTATGATAGTATGTAGCGTACGTGGTCATGTTTGGAATTGGTTCTCCATCACCGCAACCATGCGGCCCATGACTCTGAGCAACGTGCTTGGTGGTCACAACAAAGTTTTGATTGGTCTTGTTGGTCACGATAATCCCGCCCCAATTTCTTTTTTCATATATGAAAGGCAAACTCTGGAAAATGTCCGGACCCAATATTCTTCACATTTCCGGAGTTCATGTCTGAAAACAGCTCATGAGCAAGAGACCATGAGGCTGAACACGCTCCGCCTCAGCTGAGTCGAGCAGTTAAAATCGAGAGCTGTTTGCTCATGCCAAAGCCACGCTGCATTATCCAGAGCAAGTCTTCATTTGAATGTCCTAATTAGTTAATTAGTTGGTGGTTAAGGATGATACGAGCATCTCATCAATCTCTCTATCTCTAAAAATAAACACCCGTGAGTCATTAGAATACTGATGACTGTGGGAAGTGTCTGTGAGGATGAGAGGTCTGCTTGTGACACTCCATATTTCCTGGAGCCGCCCAGCCACATGAAGAAGTGAGCATTGTATGGATGACAAGCCAAGCATGACGTAATGAGTTTACAGAAAGTCTGAGGAGCTCAATTAATGTTTTTTCATGCGTAGCTTTGTCCGGGAAAACCATTTACTTGTTTATCATTGATGGGAGGGAAAATGTGAGTTAGACGTGAGAATGAAGGTTGTTTAGACTCACAAACCATCAAAACAAGTTCATTTAAAGGACGTGTGCATTACGATGTTTCTTTTTTAAATTACAATGGGACTTTTGTTCAAGTGACCGTTTTTTTTATCCCACCAACCTCCTTAGATGTCATGTGGACTTTTAACAATTACTCTGGGCAAAGAAGCAGCAGCAGCGAGGACAGCGAGTTTGTTCCTCATTTCTGCGGTGGAATATATGAGGGAAAGAGCCGGAAAAAGGGGAGGAGGAGGAAAGAACTGGTTAAAAATAGTTAGCATGTGGCAGCGTATGATTGAGTTTCCAGGGCTCTGAAAATTCACTCTAATTATTCAACAGTATCCCTCTGTCATCCTTCCCTGTATGCTTTCCTTTGTGTGGGAGTACAAGTGACTCCAACTAATATACATAATTCTGCTACTTAATTGGCACGATCGGGTGAAAGTGGGCTAGGAAAACTCCTTAGAGACTAATAGGGGCACATATCATTGGCTCCATCAGAACAGTAGTCCCATAGGTGATAGAAGTCAGCAAATATTTCATGAGCTGTGCTATCAAAGTACCTCACCTCTGGAGTCCTGGGCACCATCCTGCAAAGAACACTTCTGAAACAGTTCGGCTGTCAGGTGTATTTATAGCCGGCCGGCCGATGACTGATGCTAATGCCACGGAAATTATGCAGTGCACTATCGCTGTCATAACAATATGTTAGACTTAAACAGGAAGGTTAACTAAAGTAGTCATTTAAGTTATAAGTGGGCCACTGGCGTACGTCTGCGTCCTCAGATATGGATTCAGCTTCGCGCTGCAGTAACTGGTCCTAGATTTAGCCTCATGTTGATTTAGATCATTTGATGTTAGATG
The DNA here is from genome assembly GCF_022379125.1 of Scophthalmus maximus. Taxonomy (NCBI): domain Eukaryota; kingdom Metazoa; phylum Chordata; class Actinopteri; order Pleuronectiformes; family Scophthalmidae; genus Scophthalmus; species Scophthalmus maximus. Next base: position 10,225,353 of record NC_061528.1, on the reverse strand, counting down.
GAAAGATATTCTCATTGGGGGATTAAGTTAAATCACCACTGAGGAAGAGTTAAAGGTAACCCCGATGCAGAAGTTGGGTTAACAAAATTATTGAAAATGCACGTAACATAAAAACTTAAAGGAGTTTGTCTCAGAAATCATGATATGTGTAAAAAAAAACTCCAAATCACAGCACAGGGATTAACTCATTTAACACCACAGAGCTACAACTTCAAAAAAGTCAAAATTTCTGCAACACCAACCCAAAACAAAATCGATGCTTCGCATGTGCACATCACATCAACCTGAATGAACTGAAGTACCTCCAGTTGACAGGCCATTTAATTCACTGTTTGCTGAACATATTATGCAGAAACCCCCATCTTAATCTGCCAATGTGCTGAGATTATCAAATTAATTCAAATTTCAAGGATTTTCTAGAACCTTGTATCATTTTTGTTTTAAATCTATAAATTAGAACTGTTGGCGAGAGGCAGACATTCACTCCACTAATTACATGCAAGAAAAAACAGGAAAAGTGAAAAATACTTTATCTGCTGGACTTGTGGCATACAGAAATATTTTGAAATACTTAGAGGCTGCATTTTTGAAATAATACAAGTCCCTATCCCCCACCACAGTCCGTGTTAAAGTGCTATCATGAAGCACAGGAATTGTTTCATCAATCAACCAATCTGCCAACCTGTCAGTATATTCCTACAGGACAAGGCCCTTTAACCTTCCTTAAAAATGAAGAAAAAAAAAAAATTATTGGTAACTTCCTATTCTCCAGCTGCACAATCACTGAAGTCAGCAGCTGCTTGGCTGAGGCCACAACCTTCTGCAAAACCATTACACTAAATGGTTGGATTGTAAAAAATAAACGGTTCACACTATATCAAAAACAAATTGTGGCCACTGCAGCAATCAATTTTTGACATTTCACCCCTATCTGTAGAGTTCAGTGACCCTGGCTTTTTAAATTTACTGCTCCGTACAGCCTCCATCAAGGCGTTTGTCAGCAACACGTTTTGCCGAAAGTTTCAGTGTAACATGCTGCAGATCATGACATGTAAGGATTTAATGGGCCCTTGAGCCACTTGTGTATATCTCCTGTCGTTCACACAGGATAAATATCTTAGTTCTTGATGTAATAACACGGGAGGAGATTTGTGGATGAGACCATTTCTAATCTTAGATCTATTAAATTGCTTCTGAATGAATCATCAAAGCCATTGATGTCACTGTGGGCTTGTTAGCTGGATCCTGGAGTCAATAACAATTTCTGATGGGGTTTGTAGGAATGGTCACAAACGCTCAGGTTTTATGAACGATTGTCAATTGAAAAATATATATAAAGGTGAGAGTACGCCATTTTATTTACATGTGACTGAAGAAACAAGTGGTATGTAGTAAACCTTTGAAAGGTTCAGTTCTGCGTGCTTCTGTAGAGCCGGCCACTTCATAGCACAAGATGGCATGTCAGCAGTCAGGGAAGAGGAAAACAACAAATGTAATCCCACATCTTTCTTTTTGCAGGAGCAAACACAACCCACCGGGCCAGGTTTCTGTTGAGAATGAGAGAGAAGAGAACCACTCAAGCTCAGGATTCCCTCTAAGCAGCAGAGATGACTTCCTCCATTGCGGTGAGAGGCGGTTCTGTTAGCCCGGGGAGAGGGATCATGAGTACAATATTGACTTTAAATTACAGCAATAGCTGCTGCTCATGCTGTCTCAGGACCATGCTGCGGATCAAACACAAAGATCACGCCAGGATTAGGAGAAAGCCACTGACAAGCGCCGAGCCGCCTCTCTGCTGCAGCAGCACGCGCATTCACAGAGCACCTCCCAAATCTCACACTAAGCTCTCCCCCACCTCTCCACGTGTAACGCACAGACCTAACATTCAACTCATTTGGATTTCAAAGACAAAATTGATTACAAACCAGATAATCGATACACAAGGGGTAAAGGGAGCTGGTCGTGTGCGTGTGTGTGTGTGTGTGTCTGAGTGAGAGTAGACTTTGTCAGATCTATTCTGAGGACGGCAACATTTCCTCCCCGAAGGTGAAGACTCTCACGTTTGCGCACAGGATACAGCCGTGTTCTTGCAACGCCTTGTAACTGCGCTTTTATTTTCCTTTTCCTGGCAGTTAAACACAAATAACAGCATGGATGATGTGCTGGGATTCATTGTCTGTGCTCGGGGAGGAGTGCAGGATATGACTGGTGTGATAAATGATCATGCCTCGGCGTGACAAAGGAACTGCGGCACAATCTGCATGTGCTCCATCCTTTTGCCATCATTAGGTGTAATTGGGACTCACGGCGAGGCGTGTTCTTTTTTTTCCCCTCTGTGGAAGTATCAGGGAATGAAGCTGCTACTCGTAATAGGACAAGCTACAGAAGGGAGACATGTCCAGGCCACTTTCTACAGCAGTAAAACTATGTCCTTATATCACACTGCTGGCCTAAATGGAAGCTCAACAGATACGTGCATGTGTATCACATCAAACCTCCCCCTCATGTCTGACCAACTCTATTGTCACATCACGCTGCACTTTTCCATGTTGTGACGTTGACCTTCCCCTGCCAGAAGAACCTGGAGCATGTTCCTTTACTCTGCACACAGAACTATGCAGAAAAACAAAAAAACAAAACACCCAGTCAGACATTGATTGCAGTGCTGCTCATTAGCCATGGTGGGGATGCGTGTGGAATTTACTGCGTTCGTGTAACGAGGTTAAACGCAGACTCATGATTCTAGTATTCATGCAACCCCTGTTTCCTGCAGCACTATTATTCATCATTAAGACAAGAATATCTAAACAACACAGCCGAGAATATGCAGCAAGTTTGAGACCTAACTGGCAGAGTAATAATAAACGTTCAGGGTTGAAATGAGAGAACACAACGCCCCCGTTTGTCAGCAAAAGACCCCCACATGCACTCTTGAAACACAGTGGACTAAGTTCTAGCAGTAGCAGGAACACAAAGTCTTTGTTCCATGACCTCAGTCTGTGTATCCTCTCCCCTCCTTTGAATCAAAGCCCCCCACACCATCTTTAGCATTTAGAATTAATTGCACAGTTATCTTCAAATTAATTCCTAACTGTTTTACAACACACAGAGAGAAAAGGGCAAACCAATTATTATTCTGTTTTCACCTTACAGAGGGGGATATTATGCAAATGATCTTCTCTACATGAGAAGGAAAAGGGGCTTTATTTTCCTCAGCAGATGCTGCCTAGACAGTCTAGCATTCTGTGGGGGACAAGAAGAGGGGATGCTGTGAAGATCTGATCGCTCCACCTGGCTTCCCACCGACTCCATATCCAAGCAATAATAGAAAACACACTGATTAATTATTTATTTCAAAGAATCCTTTTTTTTCTTTTCTTTATCCCATGCTGGACAACTAAGGTTAAAGGAATGTTCCGAGTGCTGTCTGGAAGTATTTTACAACTTCTGCACTTACGAGCTAGAGGTGTTTCTTGATGGAACACAAGGTCCCTTGGCTGGGCAGACCGGCAAAATATTTTATTTGCTACATTCCCAGGAAGAGAAAACATACGAAGACCGAGCAGCGAGCCTGCGAGGCACACATCAAGATGTGGCTGACAGGATGGCAATGTTGGGGTTTCAGAGAAGATGGGGGGCATCTCACCTCCCTCGGCTGCGCCGCATTTCTTACCACAGCGAGTGTTTATTAATCTGAGACCTTGAGACCTCGGAGAAGTTGCTAAATGAAAACTAAAACACAGGCACTTAGTAACTCAAACTTCTTAACAGTCAAGAGTCATAATAGTTTGCAATGAGCCGCTTTAAAACCAGCTCCCTCCTCTTCCAAGGTGGAACAAACAAAAGCTTTAATGAGCTGTAATGATGAGTTAAGGTCAAATCACTTATCATCTTTACAAATCAGGAGAAGATGTGCTCATGGAAATAAGCTCCCATGAGTATCTATCATCATCTCAAAAAACTGCATGCGGCGGCACAGCTCCAGGTGCTCGAGCAAATTGGGCTTTCGATGTGGAATGGATCAAGCGCTGGCTCAATATTCATTATTCTCTCTGACTCTGATCTGCTGTGGTTCTGCGAGTGGGTGAGGGTAATTGTGTACCTCATCGTGCGCGTGTTTGGACCAAAACTTAATCATGATGTCAGGCTGTTAATAAAAGGTTATTAAAGGAACAAAGATCCAGGTTTTACATATGTTAGGCAGGGAGGTCCTGGGAACCCCTGTCTCTGAGGTAAACAAGGGGCCTTCATGACAAATGATGCCCACGCTGAGATCAGATAGTTAACAAGAGAACCCCTTATTAACCAGGTCTGCATAGATAATTGGCACTTGAGCCTCACGTTTTGAATCTGGCCTGAGCAGTGTCATTTATCAAGAGCCCCAGCGTGCTGTCAGGTCTCCGTAATAAGCTGCAGTAACTGATGAATCAAGATTAAGCAGATAGATTGAGAGAATGAAGGAGCAGAAAATGGGACATGGCCACATTGCAGGTGACTTAGCTGGATGTTTATAACATTAAAGTGGCATTATATCTCACAGGGAGGGATCTCATCCTGCATCAGGAGCTAGAGTTGTCAAACAGGTTCAGCTCGACAGCATGGTGGTGAAGAGACTCGCCGCAGATTACAACACTTTTCTCTAATCTGCATATATTTTGCAGCTGTTTGACCTGGAGAATAAGAATTTGTCAATTGCTTACCAGTGTGAGGAATCGTTGCTGCTTTCATGATATCTGACTGTGGGATTTAATTTCTTTTATCTTTTATTTTTATTTTTGGTGCGTTTGTCAGAAGGAGCAAGCAATTTGAAGATGTCACATTAATCTCTGGAAAACATGACATTTTCAAAACTAAAAAAATCAAGAAAAGCCCTGTCAGATTAACTGATAATGAAAATAATCATTCGTTGCTTTCACATACATGTGACTCACAAACGACAGTTACAGAGCTCATTGTTGCTTTGCTTTCAGAGATTACTGAGTTGAACAAATTGTTGTTGTTGTTATACAATATAATCAGCATTAGCTTATTGTTGCTCTCAATGCTTACAAGTATACCAATCAAAATAATGAGAGCGGATACAACTTCATCATCAGGGGAACATGAGTATCTGATTGTAACTTGCAGGAAAGTGGTTTCTTGTGGTTTAATGTAATAAAAATGTACATACCCTTGTGTGTGTGTGTGTGTGTGTGTGTGTGTGTGTGTGTGTGTCCACCATCCCTCCTTTTATCTCACTGGTATATAAGTGTAGTTAATTACAGATGATGGGCCGGTGATCAGCTGCAGGTATGGGAGCCACCTCAGGCCTCACCCAGCCCTCCACCTCCAGCTCTCCTCCACTCTGTCAGACATGTTTGGCAGCGTCTCCTTTCCCTAAGTCTCCAGCTGTCCAGTGGGGTGCGCCAAGTCACAGCAGGAGTGCCTGCCTCTCCATCTACGGCCCATCTCTTTCTAGGAGTGTGAGATGTGTGCGTGTGCGTGTGTGTGTGTGTTTGGGTGGCGGGGGTGGAGGGGGTCGTCTCTGTACTCGCATTACTCACTAGCAGACGGAGTGCGCTGCCAGCACCCAGCATGTCCGCCCACGCGCCCCTGCCCTGCCGGTTAGACCTCACGGTTGGAGGAGATGATGGAGAGAATCTGGGATCCAGGAGGGGGGTGGATCCAGAGGAATCTGAGAGACAGAGAGAGACAGACAGAAGCCCAGAAGCTTACCTCCGTCCCACAGGCCGATCCTCGGACAGCCCGACCTGATATGGTAGTCTGAAGTCTCCTTGTTGGTTTTCTTTGGGGGAGAAGCAGGAGGGGGTGTTTTAGTGAAATGAAGGCTTAATGGTTTGTTTACTGTATTGTTCATTTAGTGTACTCTGGATTACACAGGCATCTTTCTTATTAGCAAAGTAGCTTGGTTTTGATGTGGACAATGAAATTTAAATTCATATTTGTCTAAAATACCACTGAAGAATTTATACTTGTATACTTTACAAGGGTCATTAATGTAAAGTATTTAGAAACCATCAAATAATTTGGACCTTAAGAGTCTAATTGCAGGAAGTTAAAGAAGAATCCTGTGCTTCACATCTGTTTAGAGTATATTTATTTGCAGCATTGGCAGACTAAGCGACTTCGAGCACAAAAAGAAAACAAGATCACATTTATATCCATCTTTTAAATGTGGCAATTAGTCTTATGTTAAAATGTAGGTTGATGCTGAATTGCAGCAAATTATTCTTGACAACTACTTAGAAAAACAATAAAAAAAACAGAAATCAGATAATGTTCATCATCATCATTGGGACAAATTCTCAAACAACAAATCCTCATCCAATTATAAATAACTACAGAGGGGCTCGTTACTCGCAGCCGGCACTTCCTACACGTGCCCACAGGGGGCTCTAGTGTACCACAGAATTTTACCGCCCTCAAGTACGATAGCTGCTGCTTATCAGAGACAAGGGCGCTGATTGTGGTGAGGGGAGACCTTTTGAACTGCTGTGCTGTACCATTGATATAAACATTACCCAGGCTTATACTCAAATCAGAACCTAAGCATAGTGTAATAGGACAAATTAAATGCAAAACAGGGTAAAAAAATAGTTAAAAGAAAAACAGACATGTGCTCACAATGTAGCAACGCACCAAATAACTGTAAAAAGCTGAAAGCCTGAGTAAATACACACCTTTTCTCGATCCTGATATTTCTGACTATATGTATTTGTGAGTGTGCGTGTGTGTGTGTGCGTGAAATTCCAAGGTGGTGAACAGTACTTGATGAGCTAGCTCTGGAGACCTCTGAATTTTAATGATGTTGGAGATGATATTGTGTGTCCTTCAGCTTGTTATACTGACACAAGCACTCCATAAATCATCATACCTAGCTATCGTAAAATCAATACCAAACTGCTATCTCAGCGCTAACCCGTAATAAGTTTTTCAGCCGTCTAACAGCTTAAACTTTGCTGTAATGCCGTTCGACCTATAGGTTAAGATCAGAGCATGCTTAATTTGTTTTGTAATAGAGAGTTTCTAATCGTTAATGAAGCACCTATTAGGGAGGCTTTTGTTGGCACATTGGTGATCAGTTGGTGGAACAGCCACTGCAATTAAGTTTGAATCTTTGTCCTGGAGCAAAAAAAGGAAAGAGAAAATAAGAAGGGGGGGGGGGGGGGGGGTTTGGAAGAAAAAAAGGGCAAAGCTTGAATGGTCAATAAATGTTAATCCAGTCAGAACTCGTCTGTGCCTTTGAACAGGACTCACGCTGGGTTTTTTTCACATGTACTTGCTTCATCCCTCCCCAGGAAAGGCCATCCCTTAAGGATACTGCCACTGATCCTGAGACCAGACTACCACTCACTAATAAGGGCCCATGTGTAAGCAATATTGTCCACATTAAACACATTATTACCAGGCTTTGTGTAACACACAAGCCATAAATACACTCACAGAAATTGCTCTTTAAAGAAACGGAGGACCCTGATTCCCCCACAAGAATGCAGAAATAATGGAGCTGCTATTAGGTTAATGGCGATAAAGTTAAAATAAATCAAAGGCGCCAGTGCAATTAGTTTGTTTTATGGTTTGACGGATGTAAAATTCATTACTACTGTCCGGTTTTTGCAATGAAATTATCCCTGCATGCTTTATTCAAAAGACCAAACAAGGTGCAAATAAGAAAAGAAAGCTGAAATTGACAAGCCTCATGTTTCCTTGTGGTGGACGAGGCTATTTTCCATCTTCTTTTTTTTTTTAAGGATGATAGCTATAACTGGGGCAGTATTTCTGAGACACAACATATGTAAAAGCCTTTGCACAAGAGAGAAGCCATTGCCACAATTTCTGAAGCGTAAACAGCTTATGAAAGTCAAATGGATGTGTGGCATAATCTGACATGGCGAGTCGCCGCCGCTTCAAAAACATCCCTAACAAACCACGATGCCCGACAAGAGCGACAATAGTTGCATGTTTTTAAACGCTCCACAGGTGATGGAGCCGCGACATCAGCCAGTCGCAAAGACAACAAATGAAATTAACCAGGTATACACGAGAAGCCGCTCCTTTTGTTTATCCTTCAGACAGAAACGTACTAGTGAACAGGATTAAACCGAATACTGTATATTTCATGACCGCCAGCTTTCACTTCACACTCCGGTGGATGTAGCATTTACAAAAAATAAAAAAAGCTGACACGGGTCACAACCCCAAAATTTCAGGTTCCAAAGATTAAGCATTAAAGTGACACGGCACCACTTTCAGCTTGCAACTCATGTTTTTTTTGGCAAGGGGAACACCCACATACCCATGGTTTTTTGGGGCTGCTGACGTTGGCTTTGATTTACACGCAGTAAGAGGTGGTGACCAATTGTCAGAGGTCTTGCTGGCTGACCCTGAAACATCTGTGTTTAGGGTCTGTTGCTGATTAGACAGCAGACAAGGCAGCTAAGAGCACAATATAACCCTGGCGATAGAGCAGCGCCGGAAAATACTGAATGGCAGCTACAATTGATCTGATTTTTGATGTAATGTTTAGGAAAGAAGGTGCAGGTTTTCAAGGCTCTATAATAAAACATGTTTCCTAACAAAGCAAATAGAAATTGAATTCCATTCTGCCATTTGTTATTTCATGCTTAATCTTTATTCTCTCCTGTCAAAATATTATTTCTGAAACTGATGCAAAGACCTAAATCACGCCAGCAACAATATCGGGGTTGCTTCCCTAACTAAAGGGGGAAACTCACCTCAACAGAATTCTACAAATGTTATATCTAATAATCCAGGTTTTACAATAAAGTGCCATAATGTAATTTTCAGAGTATATTTTTTTCTTAGAAAAAAACAAAAACATTCCAAGATATATTAATTTATTTTGTTTCCTAAAATATTACTTAAATGCTGATTGTTACCACTGTCCCACACTGTTTCTGACAGACTGCTTATAGCTTGTGTGTCTATGACAATGTTTATTTATTTATTTATTTAAGAGAAAAAGAGAAATTAAACTCTATTTTTTTGGGAAATAATAAAAAACAATTGGTGAGTTTAAACCTAGGTCTTCCCAAAAAGACTACAGCTGCTGTAATGTTCAAACATTATTATTAACATCTGCAATGTTTGCTTTGAATTAATTCTCTTTCATGGTTTTAACTTGGTGGTGACATTTGTTCATGTTCACACACTGAAGACAACCAGTACAAGATCAGAGGTAGAACAACTGTACATGATTGATTTCAACTATGTGGTAAAACTTCTCTTCGATAAGGGCTGCGTTGGAAAAGCTTGAGGTATATTGTTTTTAGAGCAAACAAAAAATTGATCCTCAATTTTGTTTTTTATTAAGAAATGAATGCAGCATGACAATACATCTCTGACTTACCTTAGGTTTTGCTACATCTTCAATGTTATGTTTGCTCATGACAACGGCAACAGTCAAAAGACGCTGAGATGGGGCGAAATGCAGTGAAATCTTATATTTAGTTGCAAGGCTAAATTGTAGTAACCTGGTATCTTGCATGTCTGTCACAGGCTTCCCATGTAGCTGTGACGGGGCTGTTAGGGACTGGCGAAGCCCAACCGGGGCAGGAAGCAGAGGGGAGGGCAGGGGAGGATTTACACTTAAGGCCAGAGCTGGGATCCGTCAGTGTGGGCGGGTCAGGCCGTCTTCATCGTGACCTGCCACCTCTGATGGAGCTCTGAAAAGAGCAGGCTGACCCTAATGCTGAACAGACGTCCCTCACTGTCACGAGCCTGCGTCATCTGAATGGACACCGCTTACTGTAGAGGAATACCCCTTTGTTTTCACTGTCTATTTGTGATATTTGTAAACTATAATCTCTAAAATATCTATATGACTTTATGTTTAACTAAAGTTTAAAAAAAGAGATGCAAAGAAAGACAAAACTAGATAGCTAATTCTAACAGGAGGAGACGCAAAAACCATTCCCCTGTCTGCATGAGAAACACAGCGATGCCTCTCAATTAAACCCGAACAGCAGCAGCCACCACTTCAGAACACATGGATGTAGTTTTTCACAATTGTATGATCTGCCAAAAAGTCCAGTCTCGCCCTTTGTTGAGCATCTACAGAGGAAGAAACACGGATAATAAAGGTCTCTTTATGATGAGGCTCCTGCACACAGAGGCACAAAAAAACTTAAGAAAAAAAAAAAAGATCTATCAAGAGGTGGGAATTACGTTGCCCTGTGCTGGGGTGGGGGAAAAATGAAGCAGGCATTTCTGAGCTAGCCGGCAACATAACCTTCAGAAACATCCTATTTTTCATTAGAGCAGTGTCAGACGGCTATGCCTTTAATAACATTCATCCCGGCACCAAGGAGAGGATAACTCAAGCTTTAGGCACATAATGAATGGGAGAATGGGCCCCGGTGCTGTTAAGAACAGGACAGGCAAACAGGCAGAGCTGCACCGCTGCGCTTCTGGCAAGCCCTTCACAGCACGGCATCCTCCTGCATTAACGCCATGCAAATGAACAGTCAGATGCTTCCTGAGGTGGCTCTCTAATGTGGCCCTGTTAATTACTGTCATTAGAGCGGGGGCTAGGAGAGAGGACTAACAAGCCGCCGTCCTCATGATCTCTGCATTTGAAAGTCATCTCCTGCGATAAATACGTGTCAGAGCCCCGGTAAGAAAATTGCAAATTGCCAAATTTGCTGACAGCGAGGGAAAAAAAAAATTCTGCTGACTCCGAGCAGCTTCCCCCGTGATGGATGCATTCTTGACACAGTCTTGGTGTTTAGACTTAAGAAATAATGAGTATCAATGTCCCAACCGTGGAATATGCAAAGATGAAAGAGTGCTGTGTGGGTTTAATTAAGGGAAGCTAAGGCAGGAGCTGCTCTCAAACAGAGTGACCCAACATGATCAGGTTCTTATTGCTGTCACTTTTGTTCTGAAATGTAGCCGGCGAGGAAGAGCCAGAGCTTTAATAAGAGCGACGTAATGTCAAAGCAAGTGGGTGCGAGGCTGCTTGTGCATTGTGGACGCAGCAGGGATGTGTTTTTGTGCAGCACACGTCTTGGGTTTGGGAACAGCGGTTTACTTGTAGAATGCCGTTCCAGCGAGTCGAGAGTGGGGCTCTTTGAATGAGGGCAGTTTTGTTTCAAGATCAGTTGAATTAGTTGTTTTTTTCTTTTTTTCCACTGCATCATTACAACCACAGGGGGTGTGGGCACTCATTGTTTCCACAGTCAAGTATTTTGTTTTACAAATGCCCTCCGGCAGTTCGCACTCCCAACATCAGGGGGGAGAAAAAAATGTTTCTCATACTTCAGAGAGCAAACCAAAATATCCCCTATTATGTCTGTGATGCATCAAATCCCTGGTGCGGCCTTGAATTTAGTTTCTCCCCCCAGAAAACTGCAGGGTGACACAGTCAATATATTCAACACACAAGGCTACGTCGAGGCTAATATAGAAGACCCCCCCCTCCTCTTCTCTTTCTTTGTTTCACTTTTTCTCTCCCATTTCCTCCTCCGTTTTTCAAACATCTGTGCTGTTGAGGACAAATCAAAGGCTCTATTTTACTAATGTAACACTGAGCAGACTGTGAGGTGGCTGTGGGGATAATGAGGGACTGCAGAGATGTGAAACAGACAGGTTGAAATGGATAATTAGGACAGAAAGTTCCTCGCGATGCCAATGACACTCTACAGGAAATAGGATCATTAAGTTCTATATAAGATCCCTCTTATGTACAGTGTATCTATATAACATTGTTCATCCTTTTCATTACAACTTTTCGTTTCTGTACAATTGAGCTCTGTTTAATTGAAGGTGCAGCCCTTACTTCTGCTTTAGAGGAATGTCAGAAACTAGCCACTTTAAATGCAGGTCTTTTTAAAGGGCCTGCTCAAGGTGCGAACGCCGTGCCTTTTTTCCACCTCGCCGTTCTGCAGAAAAGGCACGAGCACGTACTGAGGGGCATTGTTACGCATTGCTAGGAGCAGAGACAGTCCCTGAGCCAGACAGGACGGGACAGGACAGGGCGTTGTTGTGTTAGACATGACGCCTCTGGCTTTGGAAGGCCAGCATGCTACGGTATATAATATAGTGGGATCTCTGTATAAAAGGGGTTAGCTTTGTCAAGAAATGTTGATTAAGCATAATTGCTGCTTTGACCTGCCAGAGAAACACATGAGTGCTTCTTGTCCTTTTGCACAAGTGCCCACTTTCAGTTAGGCCAGAGATAAAGGCTTCACCCATACAACAAAGTTTCCATTTTAAAACAGCGACCTCTGTCCTGACGAGCGTTCTAGCTCAGTTTCAGTGATAATCCCCGTCCATCCTGACACACCCTGAAACGCATATCACGTGACCATTCACGTACACTAAAGCTTGTGCATGCAGGTGTCAACAGGAAGCAGATTTTTTCAACACTGCATTTGGTTGCGAAGTTACAGAAAATACTATGAACCAAAAACGATAATGAAAAGTAAGACGAGGGGTTTCTTTTCCCGGACTGACGACGAGGTGGAACTGTTACTGGCAGTACGTGTTTACAACAGTTTGAGTTAATACTAGTCGTCGAGTTAAGCTGAGAACAAATCAGGAGACCAATGTGGGCGACTGCGTCATTATTTCTAAACGTCACATTTTTGCCCATCTATACTGCAACGCAGCCTCGGAGTTTTCAAAACTAAAACGTGGCCAGCTGCGTTTCCAAACTTCTCCATTCGCACTTGAAAACTCCAGAGTAGTGTGCACAGCAGGCGTAAACGTAGGAGCAGTGATGCATTTTAAAACAAAATTGCTGTTTAGCCATACGTCCGCATAGACAACCAGATGCAGCGTGAAGGTAATTGTTCTTATGTACTTGCTGTGGAAGTGAGTATCACGGCAGGAAAAAGCCATCGCAGCACCTCCATAGATAATATGTGAGGCCCTTAAATCAACAATGTTGTGACAACAGCGAGTATGTGCCCCTACACTGCCCCCGACCTTCACGTGCGCATTGCATCTTGCAGATGAGCCGCGTTAATTTCTGCGGACGTGCACAACGCAGGATACACGTCCGCGCATGTGCAATTAAAAGCAAGGATATCTCCGGGCTTAGTCTGCAAACTCAACAGTATTGTTGTGTCTAACGCAGGCACCTCAGATTAAAGTTGTGCTGTTTGATTGTTAGGACAAGATGTGAATGAAAAGGACAGCCTGACAGGTCTGTCGTACTCAGGGGTATTTCGTACTGTACCGGAGGGTCTGGTGCAGGCAAACGGGATAATGAGCCGCAATGGCTATTAAAAGCAATTGAGGGAGATATCATCCTATGTTGCTCTATTATGATTAGATTTCTCCTTGACAATATGAAAAGATCAAATCAATATCTACTGAGATTTTGATGATCCACCATCCACCCCCATCCAGTTACCCTTCCCCAGGCTCTATTGAGAGAGCATGATCTGACATCACCGCAGTAACATCAGGCTTCTCTCTGCTACTGGGAAAATATGCAACTTCGATTAGTGAAATACTGAACAAAATGACCCGTGTTTTGGATTCGCTCCCAAACGCTGCTGTTTGGGTACTGATGGTAGGACCTATTGTGTTTCACTTTAAAGCAATTCAATTAGGAGTCATTAGTCCTCTGAGTGATTACCAGTGGCCTATCGATAGAGAGGAAGGACACACTAATTAAAGGGCATTTAAATGTTTCTCGGTGCAGAGTAATGGGGAGAAACACGACATTTAAAATGCAGTTTGGAGAAAATATCCTTGCACAGCAAATGACCGACATAACATGTTCACTTTGCTCTCAGCAAATTCCCTTTATAGACACATATACGGGAATGGATCCCAGAGGGACACTAAAATGTGGTCATACAACAGTCACCAAGAAGCTAGCAGCCCTGCTAGAACGCAGGTAAATATTCAGATGTTATGGTTTCCCACTTTAGGAAATAATAAAAAAGACAGATAAATGGCTAAACCGATGTAAAATCATGGCAGGTATTTATGGTGCATATGTGAAAATGAATACGAGGATTCCACTAAAAGCAAAGAGCAGATTATCTTTCATTTTTAATTGACTGTCAGTGCATCTTTGGATTCACTGTATCAGAGATGGATAGGTGCTTTTCACTGTCAATCATGAAATGAATTCCATTCTTAGATGAATGGTAGTGATTATGTTGAAGGAAGGTGACTTACTCTGAATCCGCCTCCCTTTTCTGTAATAGTTTTCCGCTTTTCTAATGCAATCACACGATGTACAGTGGAAATCATCAGAGGTGAACATGAAGACCTTCTGTGTATCACCAAGCTGAACACAGAAAGACCGACAGTGAAAACTCGCTCATATTAATCTGAAAATATATATATATATATACATCAGATGGAATAATACAGCATTAGCACGGGTCACAAACTCCTATTTAATTTCCACATGTATTTCCAGGGCTCATGCACAGGACGCTACGCCTCCACAGTGCTGCAAGGACTGCTTTGTGTTATCATAGTGAGAGAGATATTGATTAAAGTATGATAAGAAGAAGCTCCAGTCCCAGAGCAGAGCCTCTACAGCTATGATTAAATACACTGCACCAACTTAGGACCAATATCTCAGTGAGAAGCAAACCTTGTGCATCTATAGGGACACCAAATTGTCTCCTCCACTATAGAATCAAAGAGTGTGAGGGCTCTGAAATCATAATTACCGTATAACTCTTTTGATACCACAGTAGAAGTGAACTTTTTTGTCCCAAATGTTTCATATGTAATCGGGTTTCTGATCACATCGCTGCGACTGTCATGGTTTTATTTTTTTATCATGTTGCCAAAACATGTCAAAGGTACAAGATGACTCTTGAAATGATGCAAAACGAAACCTGAAAGGAATCACACAATAGGTATGGTAGTATATAGTATAATAGAAAAGACTGAACACAACATGGTCAATTTATGATACTATAACAATAGTAATTTTTATAGTTATTGACAAGCAATTGGTGATTAAATATGTTTTTAACTTGGCTGATATGTGTAGTAATAGACTGTTCTCTACTGAAGGAACCACCAATAGAAAGATGCCACAGTTAAATTAGGACATAAAACTTATTTTATAGATAAATTTAGTTTATCATCTAAATATTAGTGGAGGTAAAATTGTTGGCCCATCACTGATGGTATTTTAGCAAGGGGCCACACACAACAGATTCAAAAAGTTGCATATGATAAATAATGAACATTGATCTAAAAAGGTTTCAAGGTTGAGTCTCCACTATATAATCATAACAATAACAACATGTCCGTAATAATGCTCTATGTTCTGTCCTATAAGACACAATTAGGGTGTTTGTATAAATAAAAAAACATGATGTTTTCTCATATAATTTGATAAATCTGGGCATTATATTTTTCCAATTTCCAAAAAGTAAAGCCCCATTGTAAAAAAAATTAAATAATTTTATACAACAAAAGATATTTTTTCCATCCCACTTTGATAGAAGACTAGATGTCAAGGGTGGTATGAAAAAAATTCAGAAATTAATTCCTGCAGTGAAACTGCAGTAGAAGTTCACAACAGTATATGGTTTAAACATTTTATGTACGAAATTGCACTAACAATTTTTTTTTTTTAATCTATTTGCAAAAACAAATTGTTTTAGCATCACAGGGGATATTCTATATGAGACAATACCAGACCTCCCACTGAGAAAACTAAATATTGAATAATTAATTACATCAGCTGACATATTTGGGTAAAAACCTTTTTGTTTGTTTATTGATTTTCATACTGGTTACAAACATGATCAGGCTTGGCTGGTATTATTCACAACCGCTGGTTCCGTCATTTCAGCCAAAAAAAAATTAATCTACATAAACTGTTTTCAACTGTCAGCGGGTCAGTCAATAAGACAAACAGTTTCTAGATATTTGCATCAAGTTAGCAAGATCTGTCAATATTTTTTGTAAAACTGTATGATGCAATTTTGCATGCCGGCTGCATTCTTCGTTTTTAGCTACGCAGCCGAAATAACTGGGTGAAATTTCCCCTTGGTCTGACTTTTATTCCTCACCTTATTCCCAATGTCATTCATTTGCCACCGAAGGTAACAAGCCTTTTCCACTCGGTGCTCTGTAACGGCAGACCTTTAATAGCCATTTCCCGGCGTGGCGAGGGGAGAAAGGGGGAACATGTTTATTTGTGTGTCTGCACATGCCTCTCCAGCGATTCTCTCTGCTCCACTCACCCAGCTGCTGGCTGGAGGAGTGATTCATGGGCCTGACAGATGCCTGGTGCAGCTGGATCTGTCCTTGATCATCCCAAAAGCCTGGACAGCACTGTCATTCACCATTGCCCAAATTATCTCTGTATTGACTGCAGAACCCTCTGTGACAGCGCCGTAATGGCTAATTACCCAGGATGCTTTGGGTACTTTTAAACCCCAGAGTGTTACTCTTGCTGTCTTGCCATGGGCTGCCGCTGCTGCTGCCGCGTATCGTGAGGGGCCAACGTTTCCTCCAGCCCCACCTGAGTACCACGGCTTAAGGATCCCAGGGAAAAGTGTCCAGGCAACAGAAAACAAGGCATGATATGCCCTTTTCCAGAAATTATGCAGCGATGCCAAAGCAACAAAACACTTCTGGTCTCAGTGGTGTTCGTGGGCTGTCGCTTGTAACATCTCCTAGAAGTGAAACGTGCACATAGATTACCATTCACGGTCTGCCTGCCTCTCTAGCCTTCTCTGCATGCCGGGGGAATTACCTTGTGCAACGCACACGCAGTTAACTACCAAAATCAGTCTAATGATGTTCAAAAAAATGGGCTAATTGAAATCTTTCTCAGTATGTAAATACAAAGAGCATATTTAATCATATTTTCGGGGGCGAACGATTTACACAAACAGCTGCCGAAAGTTTTCTATTTCAGGCAAAAGAAGTCCACCATGAGCATTCTCATCTACAATTCTAAAGCTGCAATGCACTTTAGACTTTGAGGTGCATTTCAGGAGGAAGGTGACAGAGGGAAGTGAAAGGAAATGAACAGAGAGACAGAAAGAGGGAAGGAGAAGGTGAGGGAATAGAGGGTACAAAATCCCATCCTGACTGTTAGAGAAGATGATGAGGTCCCCTGAGAATGGACAGAGCAGAGAGGGAGCAGCTTTTCCTCACAAAGACTCCAGTAATTTGCCACATCCTGTCCGCACACCCGGCATGGAAGCCACTCTGTCCTTAATTACCAGGATAACAATCCCTTCCCCTCCCCGCTCCTCGTGGTCCCGCTCTCCTCACGTTACTCTCCCACTCAGCCGCCAACGTCGCCACAAGCCAGGCTTCCTGCGCTCCTCCTCCCCATCAGTGTCGGGCTAGAAATGGATTGCCTCTGCTGGTGTCTGCAGACACTGGAAGGATGGACACCAAATAAAGTGATAAAAGCTGAGAGAATGGCCCTTGCCTCGGTTAGCAGCTCTGATCTTGATGGACAGGGGCACTATAATGACACAGAGGCCTCACCTGGATAAACTAGCACTTCTGACAGCCCTGTTAGCCATACACACAGGGGAGACCCTTTAGACAAGCCCTCCACCACTGATGCTCCGCGGCTAATGACACCGGTACAATATGTTGATTAGCCCTCGATAACAATTTATCATAGTCATATTCTTTGTTTGCAGTCTAATTTTAAAAATTGCTTCCAGTTCCCAGAAATTACGTTTAATGAACAATGCAAACCGTGTGTATTGTGACGACATCACTGACATGAGACAGCCGGAGTATAGGGGCCGTGGCCTTTTCGTCTGGCCATCGTCTGTCATCTCCAAGATGGCGCTGCGTCTGCCTCGGCTGTATATTTGCATTGGCTTTTGCATATGTGTCTGTGTTGCTGCATCCATCCTTACTCCACAGAGTCAAAACAAAGGGGTGGAGCACGAGTGACACCACAGCTCTGCCTTACCACGCTGCATCCAGTAACAGTCAGCTAAGAGGGAACGAGGGGGCTGAATCAGTGCAGTGTTTGTGTGCCTTTTTTTCTTCTGGGAGCAGGCAGTGGGAGGGTCTGATATTCCTGGGGGTGAAGGGGTTAGAGTGGTGTGTGTGTCTGTGTTACCAGTCACCTGCTGCTAAATCCTATTAGTAAAGGCCTGGGGGTTAAACCAACCATCACCATTAAAAGCCTGTCAGGGGAAAGCCCACAAATAATAGGGCTGATCGCTACAACTCACAAATAATAAGGTGCTTTGATAGAGGATAATCAATTAGTGATAATAGGAAGAGACTTGACATTCGGAAAAGGGAGAAAAAAACACAAAAACAACAACAAAGAACTTGAGAAAAATGTGGATTTAGATCTTGATTTACAGATAAAGATATTTTTTTGAGGGGGGGCACTGTTAAATCAATCATTTCTTTTTTTTTTGTAAAGTATTTGCACACAATTTCACGAACAATAAAACCCACCAATTGCTTTGATCTGTAAGTCAAACGTTTCAGCTGTAAATTATTTTATTTGACTAATTTCACAAAAAAAGAGACTATTTCTAAAAGGTAACTTGAGGTTATATTTTGACTCAACTAAGACCTAGCTAGTCATCCTTAATACACAGTTCACGAAAAAAAATTCTCATCACAGTTGTACTGAGACTGCATGTCTCTTTCCTGACTCCTCAACTAAATCGAGGACAACCCAGTTGAGTTCTGAGGCCTCGTAGCCTCTGAGAATGAGGGAAAGTCATGAAGCAGATATTGTTATTCAAGTGTCAGCTTAAACATTTCCATATGCTTTCCACAGCGAGGAAAACGAGGTGAGAAGGAAATTGGCAAAGCAAGTGTTAAATGAGATGAGAAGTGACAGTTTACATCTCCAGCCACAATTAACACGTTGATGGCGATTTTCGCTGGGCCCCTCACAGTGATAATGCCTGTTGTCAAATCTGTTTAGCACGCCAAATCTCCTGGAGCCTTCAGCTAGGCAGCAAGCTTTTGACAGATTGAAGGTTCAGAGATAGGCTATCATGACAGATGGAAGCTGGCATCGATGTTCAGCTCTCGCCAATCACAGGGGACCTGCCCCCCTTATTCTGCGGGGCGCAGCTCCGCAACCTTCCCCCCTCTGATGGGAGCAGGGGATGGCATTGTTAAGCAGTGCATCTGTGAGACTCAGTCTCCTCTGATGGAAGCATAAGGCAAAGAGCTCTCAAGCAAAAGACGGCCACTGCTGTAAGCACATTTCAGATATGATGGGAGGCTCGCTCAAGGGAATTGTGGAGGAGAAAAAGTTTGAAACATTTTTGAGGTGCAGAAGAGGACCCGGGAGAGAAAACAGTAGTGCTTGCAGCGAGCCTCAGCTACTCAGTAATGCCATCATTAAATCTGATTATTTCCTAAATGCTGGCAAATGCTCTGTACAGTCACAGCACAGTGGAGTTTGCCAGAAACATTTACTTGATCACTATATCTATATCTGATTAGCGGAATGACATTTTTCCTCTGACCAACATAATCTCACCTCTTAAATACTCAATACTAAGAAGGAGAAATCAATTTACATAGCCTTGTCTTGAGTATAAAGTCCCCCTTACAACTCAGACTACAGTATGATTACCCTTAATGAGATCCATCTGAAACGGTGGCACAGGAAAAACTCATTAAACTGAGCTTGTTCTAATCAGACAGGCTTATATGGATTTTACAGACATCAGAAATTGTCCTGAAAAAGAAAAATGCATCTGGGCCTCTGAAACAGAAGACGGGATCCGATAATTAAGTATCTGCCAGGCGCTGATGATATCACGAGTGTTAATGCTCACTATAATGACAGTTCACGAAGCACCCAGTTGATTTACAATACACCTACTGTGAGGTACCACTGCGACAAACACTGCAGCAAACACAGCCAAGCAAAAACAGCTTAGTATAGATTAAAAAGCCATAAGTTAGACCCAATAGGCTTCTTTTTAGGGGAAAGGAATAAAATGCTTACTTGCACTATAAGATTTCCACAGGTAGATAACTTTGAGATGCAGCATTGTTGGTTTACTTGCTGGCAGGCAGCCCTCTAAGTTGTTTGGTCTCTCCCTCCCTGTTTAGGCGAACACATTGTTGATTCAGACCCATCATGTTGAGGCTTGAGGTCACCCTGTCTCAGGCTTGGCTAGTTAGCAGCAGCCCACCTGATGGCCCAGAGGAAATCACAGCAGCCGCACTCACAGGAGAGGGCCTGACAGCCAGGCCCCGCACCAGAGAGAGGGGTCCAGCCAGGGGGGTGGGGAGAGGAGGGTCAGTATGGAGGGGGTTAGAGGGTTCTGGAAAGAAAGAAGGAGGAGGGGGGGCTTCAAACGCAGGGATGAGAGATGGCTAAAGAGGGCGCAATGGTGGGTAGTATTACGTTCACTCTAGGTGAGAGAGAGTCTGTTAAGACAAAATGAAGACAGGCCTCAGTGATGAAAGACGGATGCAAGAAGAGAAACATGGTTGATAACGTGAGTGATGCCGGGTGGTTTACTGGAAAAGAAGATGAGGGATGAGGGAGACAGTTCCCAGGTTAAGTTTACGAAAAGAGAGAGTGATGAGGATCCTCACTCACAAAGATGGATGCTTGGAATTTTTGGGGGCATGGAGGGTGATATCTGTTTGGTAGTATATATGGATGTATACGCGGGGGGGGGGGGGGGGGGGGGGGGGGGGGGGGGGGGGCAGCTGTACTAGTGGTCTAGTTGTCTTGAGTTTCCAACACCTAACAGCCGCTTCTCTCCGAACGGAAGCAAAAGTGCACTGTGTAAATGAAGTGAGGCATCAGTGTAAGTTATCCCGGGGCGTTGATGCTGCTCCTGCAGAGAAAATGTTGGCTGTAAAATGCTGTGATGAACAGCAGACATTTCCAGTTCACAAGTCTCCCACTCTCTCCTGAGAGTCTGCTTCATCCCTATTATAGCCAATAATAGCCCCATTGTAGTCAAATGCTCTTTCTCTTCACTGTGACTGAATGAGGACACATTATTTACTGAGAGGAGACAACACTAACACACTGCTGCAGAAAACTGCTGACAGGAAGAGGGCAGAAATCAGAGGTTTTCCCAGTTAGAGGACGTCACACTTATATTATATATATAGATATGCTTAATAACATCCAACAATATGCCAATACACCTCCAGACAACCTCCACAGCGGCTCTCCCATGCTGGCTCAACGACAAGGCGTTAAACTGTGATAGAAATCAATTATCTATTTCCACTTTCTACAGTCAGTGTGTGTTGACACTGTTCACTCTGTATTATATAAAATTAAAGATGCTTCTTCAAAACAGTAATTAGCTAAATACACATTTATTACATGAAACCTTCCTAATGTTATACACATATATTTATCATAATTTAAAGGGTAGATAACATATTGATGCTAATTTATGATTACACTTTGTAAAAACTCAACTAATTCAATAAGTCTTTTAATGCACCTTAAGCTCAATGGATAAAGGTCGTCTGTTCTGAAACATTTCAACACTGCATTAACAGCAAACTGCAGATCAAAACCTCACTGTATCCCTGTACCATTTAACTGTTGTTGTTTTTTCCGGTTTCCATTTTATTCTTATGTCCAAAGACATCCGGAGACAAATGCCTCACCACAAAGTCATACACCATTAATGCAGTCAGTGGTGCTGCAGCCCCAGAATCTTATTATCTTAGTTGGTTCAGCCTCATTAGCTGTTCTATGCATATTAATGGATGGGAAATGGAAAACTATACCCCATTTAAGAACAAAACATGCTCAGAGCACTCACTGCTTCGGGGTTGCACGACATAACTCACTCCGCAAATTGCTATCATCGGGCTCCTGGCAGAACCCTGCTGTTTTCTTTACCCAAAAGCCCCTGGTTCCCTCGCAGAGATAGTGTTTCATTAACCTGCACTGCATTCAGATGCCATTATGGCTCTAATTATGGCACATAGTCTTGTGAGGAACTGCCTGTGTTCTCAAAGACATTCATGGCCATGCTGTCCTGTCGCCGAGGCCAGGGTCGTCCCCGCTGCCGCCGAAGTTCCAGAGAGAGAGGGCTAGCTAATCTCAGATGCATTGAAGCTGGCTTTGTCGACTTATGCAGGCTTATCTATCATGGTCACGACTGCATTAGACATAAGACCTTAAGTTTGCAGCAGTGAGGTAGAAAGGAGAGCGAATTAAATTCTTCTCATCTACCTTCTCAGCTGTGTCCACATTGCATCATTCCAAAAAGAAAAGAAAAAAAACTTGCACTCTCGAGGATAAAAGTAGCACCTAGTAATGCGGAGGTAAGTCTTTATGTCCTGATTATTATTCACAACATAAACAACTATGTTATCTACTGAGCAGTCTGTATTGAATGGTTAAAAAAGCTAAATAATGACATTGTGTTTGCAATCCTAGATGCAGCCCATCTGCCAACAGACCAATGGAGACCTTAGCCTGGGAAACAAATAAAACCTCTGTCCAGTGTCTCATTATCCATGAAAGTATCTCCTCGGCTTCCTCCGTCCAATCAAAGGGAAAGGAAACACAGGAACAAGCTGAAAAATTCCAGCATGAGGGAGAGTGAAACAGTTCCCTCAGCGTTGAGCATTGCTCACTCACAGCAGATAGTGAAGGTAAGAAGATCCTTTGGCAGGTGCTGTGGGCTGTCAGAGCTGTAGATGAGCTCTGCTGCTGGATAACATCTTGCCAAATGCTCGAAGCTTGTCAGTTAACAGTCTGCCATGAAAAGGTGGACAGCTACTAACCTCTTGGAGAAAAAGACAAAGACAAACAGGAAGTTTCAAGCTATAAAAAGAAAGTTTAGAGTTCCCTGAGTGAAATGACCAGTATTGTTACTCAGATGAACATAAAACAATTACAAATACAATGTGTTTTAATGTATTTTAGTGCATTTCTTGCTGCCTATCAGGCACAAAAGAGACAACTGCTCCAATATAGTAAGATTCTTTTTTTTTTTAACAGTCATTTGTTTAACTGGTGACGATCATAATCCCATTATTGGATCGATCATGTGACATTTTAGTTTACTTGCATGATCAGGAGGCAGAGTCACAACAACAATCTATTGAATGAACCAACTACAATCCCACAACATTTGGTGTTTCTGGAGACTTGTCAGTTCTATTACTTGTTAGAGGTCTGATACTTTCAATACAATTTGTGTTCAATGAAGCAATATGAAGTCATATTCTTTATATCAAACTCAGAGTCCACAGTCCAAGTAAAAAGAAAAGTAACCACATGGTCAATTAATGTTTAATACTAATTAATACACAGCTCGGGTCAGCTTTCAAACACTTTCGGCTTGTAATTGCTGTTTGCACAAACTGAAACACTACAAGATCACCATCTTATAAAAGCCAACTTTTCCCACATTTTAAGCCAAGCACAAAAAGCACAAAAATCATATCAATGGTGGTTGGAGATAGTTAAATAGATATCAAAGGCCAGACAATGCTGGACTTGACAACTGACAGGTACTGTAACTAGGAAAGTCAGAAGAACAATACAAAAATTCTGAAAACATGACAGTGCTTGTTTTTCTACAGTACCGTACTGAAGGTATCACCAAACACGGCTACATATTATTTTTTGTATCTGTGGATGACAAGTACAATGGCTACGCTAATGGTGCTGGCTAGTAAGAATCATCATTTGTGTACTTTATCCATATCATTTGGACTGAAATGTGATTGTGAATATCACAGATATAATTTAATATCAATTAAGGAAATAGTGTCAAAATATTTTTCCTATAATTACAAAAAAATACAAAGTGTTCTTCCCTAGGAAGTAGTTCATTAAAAATGTAAGTCAATAACCAACCAATATTCAATATTACGGACACTTTTTATGATAAGTCATATTTTTGCTGTATTAAACACAAAATAAAGAATAGAAGCAAATGATGAAGGATATAACTTGTTGACATCCATACTGTGTACAATTCATTATATTCCCATTGACAACAGCAATATATCTGATGCACAGAACTATTTTAATATGTCACTCCTTACATTTTATTTTGATAGCTCTCCACATTCTTGAAGATTTCAGCAGAGTTGAAGAGATGTCACATTAGAAGAATGTCTTTGTTTTCATTCCCCTTGCTAACGGAACAAACCATTTGAATTAATGCAACCTCATGATTGAAAACACAGTTGAAGTGTACACACTTGCAGTGCACTAATTCCAATAAACCCTTTCCCTATCTAAATAATATTGCTTTAATTATAACCACCATAACAATGAACAACAGTGAGATAAATAAATAACTGCACTGTCCTCCCTGGAATTGTGCTGATGCAGAGGCCTGCCTAGGCATTATAAACCTAATTAGCAGAAGATTACTATGCAGTGTGCAAGGCTGTGGTCCAGAAAGACATCATTAGGTCTTCTGATGGGGATATGCCTTCAGCACATTGATTCTTTTTCGCTCCAAGAACAATGCAGATTGCAGACTTTATAATTGGGCTTTCAGGTCACTTGCGACTTCACTTCCACTGTGTGTGGCAGGCAATCTCCATTCAAACAAAAGAAGACTATAACAACTGAGCTGAAGGAATGAATAAGATGTTTATGGATTATTAAAATAATAAAAAATCTTGTGAGCAATGAATGCTGTAGGACTACAAAACTATTCTACAGAAAAAATGTTTATCAAAAAATGTAGCTTAAAATAAATAATAATGGCTGTACATATGTAATAACAACAATAGTACAAATAATCTATTATTTGTCTTGAGTACAATTTAAGTCTATTAACTACTTTTTCACAATTATCTACAAAAAAAACCTACATATTTCTACTGTTTTTCTACTGTATTATATTTGCTGAAGAGCACATTATGTTTAGGAATTGAGTGGAGAGACTTAAGACTTACATATGTCTTGCAAATGTGACCCTGCTATTCATGATCTCATTCTTTCTTTCTGAGTTTCTGAGTTACAATTTTGATTGAATGGCAAATGAAGAATGAACAAATAAGTAACAGTTTGTCAATTTCTCTAGAAAGGCGGCACATTCCATATCTACATTTATTTTCAAGACAGTCGCCGTGATGCTTGTCAGTGATGATGTGTAACAGCTAAGTGTGTGTTTCATTAATCCCGACCTTGACCTGACAGGCGTACAGACAAAAGAGAACAACCTGAAGGACATGTTAGTCTCTATTTTATGTTATTTTCTATCATCACAGAAAAAAAGAATTACATTCTTCAATTGTCTCAAGGGCTGGATCATATTGTCTTGTGGGCTGTATACGGCCCAGAGGCTGGAGGTTCCCGCCCCTTAAAGCTTAGACACTTTTTCAACACAATTGTCAGGTACAATGCCTGAATCACTGCCAAAACTTCACTGTCTGTCAATTTCAAACTCTATTTTTTAGCTTACCTATGAAAAGAACCGCATGGTACTTGACAACATTACTTTGGAAACAACTCAAGTGGGGGCAATGCAAAGATGATACCATGGCTTCAGGTTTAGCAACAGTGGCTTACAGTATGAAGCTGGAAGTCATAGTTGTGATTAACCCCGTCAGAAACAGCATAATCTACATAAAGCTGAGATCTAATCCTGCAGGAATCCACACTTATTTTAAATCTTAATATTGATGATAAGCCTGAGCCTCCTTTCGAGCACCCCGGAATTGACTTGTGACATATCGACTGAAGTAATGCCACTGCTCCCCTCTTTATATTAAGGGTAATCATGTGACACTAAAGAGGCTTGAATTCAAGACTTCCTTAAGGTCGTTCTTCCACTGTCCAAAACTATGTCCAGTTAAGGGCAGTGTTTTTTGTTGAGCCTGGGCAAAGCCCTGCACACCTTTCCTAGATCCTCTGATGGTTTGCATAACCGCTGGAAAGTCGTTTTCCACAGCTTCTCCTAACCTCTCTTTTTTCAAACCCATAAGACCTCATTCTTCAGCTTGAGAGCTGTTGGTTCTTGGGGTGCCACCATGATAGACACTGACAACCCTCTGAGGCTTCGAGTGAGGGTAATTCAAATTCCATATTCCCAACCCCTCTCCGACCAGGTTGCAAGGAAAAAAAATCCTCCACTGGTGGTAGATGAACATTTCACAGATAGGTGCCTCAGCCAGATGTTGCCAGTTCCATCTCACTTCTAGTTTGGGTTTAGCGCTGCCGCTTGGTACCCCCCTCAGCTAATCCAACTCTCCACCAGCCATAAGAAGTTGACAGCTCTTCTACTTTCTTCACCAGGTGACATATGGCAACAGATCCAACGCTACAGCAACAAAGACAATCATCATTCTTTTGCCTTAATCATTAACAGTCCATCACAGAAGCCTGATAACAAAACAAGATTCAAGACTCAAAGAGTCAAGGGTTTGTCACATTCTCATATCTATCAATATGTTCAGTGAAATTAAGGAGTTAGGAAATGGCTGTGCAGTCATCATAGGGATGATACTGTTGTCCACTAGATTTCCCTATAGGATTCTCCAGAGTTATACACACATGAGCTGGGATGTGGTGTCCTCTCAAGGTGCCTGTGACAACAGACCTAATCATCTTGTTCACTTATGGACTTCCTTTCTGCTGTAGGTCAATGAAACATTTTTTGAACCCCAAAAAAGTGGGGCCTGAGATAATGCATGGAACGCAAGGAAATTACAAATGTTGCACCATCTGCCTAACTTTACAGCTTCAAAATAAATGTGAGGACAACATAATCACGCCCCAAATTTCAGGCTATAAGAGTGAAAAAAATGTGACAACCATAAATATTCTAATGCTCTCTTCTGTCTCCTGCTTGGGTTGCGTTTTGTTTGCTTATTTTGCATTCCTCTATGTGTGTCCATGAGAGAGCTTGTTTAATCAGCTTTGCTTGCTGCCTTCCTATCTTGGACTCACCCGTCCTATGTCTGTCTCCTGCACATCGTTCTCTGTGGCTGGCGTTTTGTAACAGAGCACTCCAGCCCCATTTGAGGTATGATAATCAGCTGATTAGCCAGCGAAGTCCTTTTCCCAGAGGCTCCTTTGTGTGCAAAATCCTCACACTCAATTGACATGTGGACATCATCAAGCTGATGAAATGCAATTGTAATGAACAAGTGAGGCAGAGCATCTGCAGTGGGACCCTGAACGGAAAGGACCCTTCCCTCCTGACATGCTAATGCTGAAAGCTGCTCTCTGCCTGTACTCCCTGTGGGTCCCTCATGGAAATGTGAAGAGATGCATATTCAAACCGGCGCCTTCTGAAGGGGCTACATGTACGAAAGACAGAGATGGGAGAAGAAGAAAAAAAAACTCTGGGTGGACTTGGCCAAATGCTAATTCTGAGACAGATTATATTGCATCACACGCAGTAATGATCTGACAGTTCATTTGTGAGGAGAGTTCAGGATCTGAGGTTTAATGCTTGGGTGGACGCAGGTGCTGAGCCCCAGCTCCTCAGAGCTGTCAGAGGAAGGCAGGGGGCTGCTGTCAAATTATCCCAGTTAAAAAGGCTGAAGCGCCTGCAAATATGAAAGGCATTTAAGAAATTAATGCATTCGTATTCAACACATATTGCAACAGGGTTTCATTAGAGGTGCTCTAGTCATATTAAAACTGACATCTGACCTTTCACATTTCTCTGAGGCACTCAGGAACATTCTTATTACATACATGCTAAAGTCAAAGAGAAGGTAATTGTGATAACTAGCAATAATTAAACAAACTGACATTCTAGCACCACCATTTTTCCTATTATTTCTGTTCTTTTGGCAATGCACTGCAGAATTATTAAAAAGGTATATTTCTGCGGGCGAGCTTATTTAAGAGGAAAACTGTGACAAGCCTGGAGATTATGCGACTACCACATACTGCCACGTACCATCAATTCACGTTGTTTTGCATTATCAAGGAGACTTATTGCATTACCATTGCTGCTTTGTTACTGCATAATCTTGCTGTAATTATGATAAGCATGCATAATAGAGACAAATTCCATATAATTTCCCTGATCAACATTTTATGCTTTCATGCATAAAACATTCATCATAAGCAGATACAAGCAGGAAAGTCACGGAGACTATGAAAGTCAAGATTTTATAAATTAAAGTAAGGGAGTTTCTCAACACCGTCCCTGCAGCTGTGGTGTCGCACAGCAGCAGCTTGCAAAGTTTATGTAGGTATATCCGATTTTTTTAAGAATAGACTGGATCTTTTAGATATTCACATGAGCAGAGTCAAGAGTTGTACAGTTGGTAGAGGTCAAGCCAGATAAACAGACTGATCATGCCATACATATTATTCTATATGGAAATATGTAGGTCATTACACCTATGGCCTCCAGCTGAGCTGCTGTGTGATGACAGGACCTCTGGGCTTGGACCTCAGAGACAGAGCAAATGGGCAGTCAGCGGGCCCCCTGCTTTCTGAGCCTTTTGCGTCGCTGAGGTGTCACAGGGGCTGAGAGGGTCATAGACCCTGGAATCTAGCCTCGCACACCTCAACACTATCCCTAACCCGGTGTAAACACAACTAGACCCTAGGCTCTGAGGTGGGCTCCTTCCCACCAGGTGTTCAGGATGGCATACGTGTCTTCAGGGTATGGAGTGCTGCTGGCCGCCCAGGACTACACATGGTGCTGGGGGTCAAACATGGAGCCATGCTGGACCAGCTGTCGCTATGCTGTTCGCCCCAGCTCTTAGCCAGGCCCGCTGGAGAGGGCCAGATGCGCACACTCGGTCACTCTTCTGCACCTCACCCCAACATGGGTCTAACTATCTGACATCGGTGTGCTGGAAAGATTTGGCCTAGATCATTGCAGTGAAGTTAGCAGACATCCATGTGATCATGTACAAAAATCCAACTTTGGTTTCTCTGCACCAGAGCAAAAAAAGTGTGTGAGCACTTCCTTAGTATTCCCCCAATAATTGACAGGGTCACCGTTCCCATCCTGCATACAAGGGCATCCATTAATTTGAAAAGGCTAAGCTACCATGCTCACACATGTACGCACTCAGATCACAGACTGTGCGCTGCTTTGGAAGCAGCAGCACTCCATCTTCTGTCTAACTGCAGCTAAAAGCATGAAAGCAGCAGTGAGATTTCATTTGGCTAACTGACTGAAGGCACTGAGGGAGTTAAGCTCGCTGGAGAGATTTATACACTCAGCCTGATGCCTCCTGCTCCCTATAATAGAACAAAGCTTGTTGTCTCTTCCAATTACAGATGTCAAAACGCTTATTTTGAGGGTTGTGATCTTTTCCCTTTTAATCTGCAAAGATAAAAGGTCTCAGCTTCATTAGCATGTGTTCTCTCCCCCCAGACTCAGATTCCCTGCAAGCAGCCAGCTCAGCCTTACAGCCTATTACCCACTCTTGGGGCCATTAAGGTCTAACATTAATGATGTGTAATTAGCATATGATGACAAATAATAACAATGCACTCCCATTCGATGTAATGGGGGGTAGGATAATAACACGGAATCCCACTGTTTCCACCCTACATAAAGCTCACAATATCAATGTTTTATTGCCCACGCTGTTGTTCAAAAGGTATAATGGAGTGGGATGTAGTGCGCGTGCATATATTATTCAAATTAATATGTTTATTGAGAAATTTCACAATTACAATTCATCAATTAGTGCTGCAAAAAGCCTAACTGTAGTTTAATCATACTCAGTAACAACAGAAGTTTTAATATATTTCTGAGATACAGCTTTTTTAAATGTTTATGTGAAAAAAGAATAAACTACCAATATTATACAGTAAAACCACAGTCCAACAATATGCATAGTAATCTTTATCTACTTGAATAACCAAATCGGCAAATACTGGGCTTTTTTTTAGGTCTTTCCAGATCTTTCCCATACCCCTAATTTATAAATTATCTATTAAGTTAATTACAGAAAAAGTGAAGTTAAATTGAGGGTTATTAGTAGACAAGTGATCAATTATGCTGTACAACAGAGGCAAAGCAGTCAAAAGTGACAGACCGTCTTCAAACGGCTCTTCTCATCCATTTAACAGGCTGCCTGTTTGTGTCAGCTGTGGGTCTGGAAGAAAACCATACAATTAAAGAGACCCCGCATGTTTACGCACACACATTCATATGCAGCTCCAACATGGAGCATCTTGCATTGTGTTTTGTGTAATGCAGTCCACACTTACTTCTTTTTTCTTATTACTATTTTTCGCATCTGTCACAAAACAACCCATCACCAATTATACTGAAACACAAACACGGGCGATTTCAAATTTGTTGGTTACCTCCTGTAAAGAAGATGGTGGGGCATCTCGGAATCAAACTAATCAAAGCACCTCAAAAGTAGAAACTGAATGAATATATTGACAAACACAGAAGTGAGGTGCCGTTGAAATAAACAAGCACGGGATCCCACTGTCTTTGTGTTTTAAATGTGAGAAGTACATGAAAAAAAATTGGTGTGTTTTTGTCAACCATTTAAAAATTCAGCACTGAATAAAATAACCTAGTTTTGCTGTTACTTCTAACAGTATTCGTTATTGCAGTGGCAATAAAAACTAAATGTAATATAATGTAATTTCTATCCAATAGTACTAAATATCAAGGATGCCACTGCATAGAATTAAATATAAAAATGTACAAGTGCATGGAGGTGCAAATAAAAAAAAACTGTTTCAAATTGAATTTCCCCCTTTGAAACACAGACGTTCTCTTTTTCTTCCAAGCGAGTGAGGCAGGGCTTTTCGAAACCCTGTTTACAGCACCCAGATCTCAAATTGACTTGCTAATGTTAACTTTTATTCCGTTGCCATGGGTTACTGTGTCGTGTGATTTGACACCGAGCTACAGACACTGCTGATTAGTAGCATCCAGTTCTGTCCATCTCTGTGCATCACTGAACCATCTGGTCATTTATTCACTAATAAGCCCCTAATGGCCCAAATATTCAGCGGCCTGTCATTGTGACATGGCAGAAAATGCCTACATCTTTCAACTCGCCTTGACATGTTGCTTGTTTCACATCAAAACTCGTCATTTACAGGAGAGAAACTCAGAGGGGTAAAAAACTTGACCTAATCCGCAGTGTTAACACTGAGGCAAGGAGCTTTGTTATCTGCAAGGCTGACTGAAAGGATGTTAATGCATTCATCCTTCCCCTCTTCAAGATCTCCTTTTCTGCCACAGGGAGAAGGATATGAGTGCTGTCAATAGGAATTTGAATATTCACACATTGATTCTACGCTCAAAAAGGAGAGATTATGCACAGCCCCGCACTATGAGGCGCTGCGAGAGAATGCAACATGCGGCTCTGCAATGTGAACACGTCCAACCTGTCATTTGTCGGCAAATACGTAGACTTTTTTGCCATAAATATTTCCAGATGAACAAAGCCAGCTGGGATTGTAATTGGTGACATGCAACCATAAATTCAACCTTTCCTGGACACTGGTGGCAACCAATTAACTGGCCACTGAATGAAAAAATATCCTCAATTATCTGTCTCATTATGGATATGTTGGCCCGCGTGTACAAAGAGCAAAGAATATAAGCAAAAGAAAAAAAATTGCATGCTGACTCTGGTTTGTATTTACATTTAAGGGCTTACCAAAAAAATTATATATATATATATATATATATATAACTATGGCAAGATGCATAAATGTGTGGCAAAGGATATATACAATAATACTCAATAATTTTTTAGATGTGAGAAAACTTGAAAATAAGAAAAAAATGTTGTTAAAGGAGAAACACGTTAGTACAAAACTCTAAATGAAATCCTGAAACAGCTCTATTCTGCATCATTGGTCCGATTCAAGTGTGAATGAGCTTCATGTTGACCGACTGGTTGCCGAACCTCTCTGTCAACCTAACTAGCAGCCCAGGGTGGTGTGAACGTATACTTAACTCCCTGTCACTTAGCAAGGCATGCACCCTGAGTCTCCATCAAGACGAGCTAAGTAAGATGGAAGACGAGCGGGCTTTGGCTGAAAAGCAGACGGGAAATGCCACCTTTGGTGAACTCGCCTGGGACCAAAATCTCTCAGACTTATTTGAATGTTGTGCTAAGGGTGAGAGGATACGGAGGCGCGTGTCTTTCGCACAGTTAATATAATTTCTATTGTAGAAATGTTGGGGTTAAGCTGTTTAGGGGGGGATTTACTTCATACTTGAAGCATTCACAGGAAAATCCCTATTCTAGCTCATCTTTTCCCTTTTTAAATCTCCTTCCATGCATTGGCATTGCAAACTCCACCGCAAGTAGAGGGAATCAAATCATCTATGTCTTAAACCATCAGGCTTCATACAAAAATAAAGTTGAAACCGTAGGCATTTGATACCGGAAAGTGAGGGGAAACATGTTTTATGTATGCAGCACGGATTCAGGACTGAATTCAAAGCAGAGTATATATTTTCAGTCCACTTTTTTAGCACTTCTAATTAGCCAAAATATTCAAATACAAACAGACTTGCCTGTCTGATGCCACTGCAGCTCTGTGGTCTAATTTATGCAAACTTGTTCCATTATATAGGCTGCTGAGAGCATCATTAAGGTTTGGCTTAGTTTTGGGACTCTTTTAAAAAAAAAGAAAGAAGCAAACCTACAATAGCACAGCCAGCTCATCTCATTTGCTCCGTGTGTTGGATGTGCATTCTAATGAACGGCTTACAACAATGCGTCCTGCCAGTGCAAATAATTAACCTTAAGTGAAACCAATTACATACTCTTCTGCCATCGCAAGACGCCTCCAAAAGCAATCATGTATGGCTTTCTCCAGGAATGTTTTGGTGATAAAGAAACAAAGTAGAGGATTTCTGGGCTATTCTGTAGCAACAAATGAACACTGAGAAGTCTCTTTATGCGCAGAGAGATATCTAAAGAAGAGGAAGATAAACAACAATTATCCTGCTCTTCCTGTCAGCGCAGCATGCCTCGGGTCAGTCCATTAGAGATCACTGTTTGGTGCACTCTTGTGCTGGAATAAGAAGTGCACCCGTTTGCGGCCGAGCTTTTGACTGGCAGTTGGGACCTGGAGACTGTGTGTGTGTGTGTTGTGAGCTGCCTGCGAATGCGGACGGGGGTGGATATCCAGACATAAACTTCCGCTGTCAGCATGGGCAATCATGGCACTTCATTGTCCAGCAGCATCATTACAATATGGTTATCATCTGAGCTTGAGTCTGACACCTTCTCCAGGACCTCTCCAATCACCCCAATAGTCGGCTTCAGTACCAGGCAGTCAGGGCAAATCTCTGCTTTGTGCTTGTCTGCCTTAATAGACTGGATGTCACTTCTGCCTGTGGAATGTGCCCGGTCTTCAGCTGTCAGTCAGAGGCGCGGGTGTCAGGCCGGAGCGTGGCTGGAGCCGTCTGGATTAGAGGGTAGTTACCATAGCTGTCAGATTACTGACAGCCTGACACCCCCTCTCCCAACTTCCTCTTATTGTTTCTTTGTTTCTCTCAAACATCCTCCAGATGGGAGAATTACCAACCAGGGGAGAGAGAGAGGGAGAGAGAGATAGGATGGGGGGAGAGATACAAAAGCGCGAGGCGCGTTTTAAAAGTTCTATGCCACGTTAGCTTTGTGATGAAGTAAAAGTGTGCTTGGTAGATTCCCAAAGAGAGAGGGACGGGGAGAGAGAGGATGAAAGAGAGAGCATTACACCTATTCCCACCTCTCCTTGTTATCTTTGGTATTCATGTCAAGATAGGTGATTGTGTTGGTCATTAGTGTTCCTATACTCAACAGAGCGTCTTAGTTAGCACCGCCGAGGAAAGCTTCAACTTCACTGAATATTCACCTCCATGACTGCACCTGCCGCTTCCATCAGGAGAAATGTTGGAGATGTTCTTTAATTTCTCTTCCCTCTTCAAGACAAATGAACTGGCTTAATGTAAGGATGTAGACAGGCATGATAAAAAATCACTTAGATACTATAAGCTATAATGAATTATGGAATCATCCATGGTTTTTGAAAGTATTTTAATGATTGAAGAAACTGTGGGTAGGCTACGGGTCAGCACTTGTCTTTACATTTTTTTCTTCCATTGCTCTGGTTTCGGTGACCCAGGATGGGTGACTCTGTCATTCTGCCATTTTTAAATGAGCACCGGACTAACTGCAGACTCTACATTAGAGAGAGAGAGAGAGAGAGAGAGAGAGATGAAGACCACGGACATAAAAATCCACATCCCACTTTCCGCTCAGCTTTTCTTTTAAAAAACTGCACAAAGAAGAATTATTTGTTTTATATTCAACATTTCATTCATTTCATACCGACAAGGAAAAGATATACATATATTTGCCCGAAAGAAACTTCATGGCAAAACAACAATCCTCATTTTTAGAAATAATAGATTCTTAATTGTCATATTGCACAATCACCGAAGCAAATTCCTTGTTTTAGGGACAAACTTGTCGATAAACAATTCTGATTCTGAATCTGATTCTGATTAACCTGCTCAAAGTTCCAGCAGCCCAGAGTTTTGAACTTCAGAAACAATTACACAGATGTAAAATGAAAGGAAATGAGGTGTTATGTTTGTAAAATACAGTGATACACCACTTCAGCCCCTGGCCGTTGAATTCTTCCATAAAAAAAAAAGAATAACCGAAGGCAGATTACAGTTTGCCCTGACCTCCAATCTCCTCTAACAAGCCCGGCTACTAAAATCAGCTGTGCCGTCATGTACGGGTAAAGATAATGAGGGCGGCTGCCTGAGGAGAGACCGAATGCAAAACAATTATAGTTAGTTACAGGAGCACAGGTTAATATTCTCTCATGTCCCTCTTCTCACACATTCCCTTTTGTCCTACATCAATCTTAATGAAAGTTATGAGACCTGTCCGCAATGATAAGCAGCCACTCAGGCGTACTCGGTGTCAAGGCTCCCACATTATGCCTCGCCTTCAGCCTATGTTTTGCATAGCCTAAAGCATCTATTAAAATCCCCTTGTAAAATTCATAAAACAAAAATGTGGTGGGTCAAGTCTAGAGGGATCCAAAGTAAGCTGCTTATTAGCAGGGAGTTGAAAACACAGATCCAATTACAGATCCTGAACAAGGAGCACTAAGAATCAGCATTGGGGAATAAGTATTTTCCTTTTCTCTCCCCTTCAATTGGCCTAGGTGCAGAGGAGAGAGAGAGGGGTATCAGAGAGCAGGATCCACGAATGGTAATTACAGTAGGAGTGTTTAGTGCATGAGGCTGGAGTTGGAGCCATTCAAGTACAAACTCATGTAAATCTTCACTTTGCTTCAGATAGTAAATTGGTGGGGTTTAAGAGGAATCCCAGAAGGAGTGGAGGAGAGGGGCAGCGCCGAGAGGAGCCATGAGCTCCAGAGATATGTAAAGAATCTCTGTCTGGAATTTAAAGGGCTACAAATTAGACCAGACATTAGCCTTTTTTCTTTTACAGAGCCAGCAGAATGTGAATGAAACAGAATAAATAACTATAAGACGGCTTTTCCCCCCTTCTTATAAGATGACATTAATCCTTTCATGTGCAATGACAGCTTACAGGGTTTGACCCTCTCCCCAGACAGCCATATAAAGCCAGGAGATTTCTCGAGATCCCACCAAGAACAAGCTTCTGCTAATAAGAGGTCCTGATAGAGGTCTCCACCCACATTTAATACTCCAGTTTACGCCAACTAACCCTGCTCAGCATGCTCAACAGATGGTTCTTTTAAACCAATCAACAATAATTTTGAAATTTAATTTCATCTGCACTTTTATTTTTTTAATTTGAACCGTTCTGTTTTTGTAACAAGCAAACAGCACTTTTACTTTTTTTTTCCCCTTCCTGGGTAGTGGAGGCTGAAGTGTCTCTCGAGCGTACAATAGCGTGAGAATTTGAGCCCTTTGAAAGAAGAAAGATCAAAGGCAGCAAGTCTTTCCTGCTGCTGCTGGATTTGGGCTGTAACCAGCACAGACCCTGCTCTCCACATCTCGGATGGCGCATAGTGGTGGGTGGCGAGCTGACTGATTGCCAGGAGTGTACTGTCAGCATCACTCTTTCCACAGAGGACCATGATGGGGACAGTGTGCGGGCCGTCTGTGTGGACCCCCCCTCCCACACCAATACCATCAGCTCTGCAGAGAGACGGTGGCAGCCTGCACCTCCTATAATGACCTCTGTGGGTAATGTGCTACACTAATACCCAGACAGGGTAATTCATTTGCACAAATGGACAATCCATCACATTTTTGCAGACAATAAATTCTGCGCTGAGTTGAATGGATGTTGTATTTAGTTTTCAATACGTTCCTGAAAATAATTGGGTGTTTTCAAAAAAAAAAAGAACTCAACAGGAACACACTGTGGTTTCTATAAGTGATAGTTAATAGTAAGACGCCACGTTAACACATTGCCTGGATGTAACTGCTTCATTTAAGGTTTTAAGGTGAGTGAAAAATGATACAAATGATTATAAATGGAAGAGATTAGGCTGCGGATAAATAAACATGTGATTTTTTGGGAAGGACAAGCAGTGAATTGTAACTGTATGAATGATTATTGATGGTTATAGCTACAATACATTGTTTATAGTCACCAAATAAGTTGCAAGTGATAAGAGAGGTGATAATAGAGGAATTACTTTAACAGAAAAATATTTGCATGGCTCAGTGGACTATTAGGGGGGAAGCCATGTGCTTTGAGATGTTGTGGTTTCAGGTTTGGCTTGTGGCCTGTGTTGTGTCATTCCTCTTTTCTCTTACTCTCTAACCTCAACTTCCCTGTACATTGTCTGATAATAAGACAAAGATGATGACATCTCAGTTACTGGATTATATACATAACAGTCAGAGACATTGGAGTAATGTCAAAGGGCTAACCCAGGTGAAAGGTCCTCACATCTTTAAATAAATGTTAACACAGTGGCATGAGTTAACAGACACTCCCGTACAATTACCAGCCAGTGTTACAGCGCTGACATTATCAGGAGGAAACCTACATTACAAATGGCCGTCCTTCTGAAAACAGCAGCAAAGTGGCCACTTTATATTCCATCACCT
The DNA here is from genome assembly GCF_022379125.1 of Scophthalmus maximus. NCBI lineage: Eukaryota > Metazoa > Chordata > Actinopteri > Pleuronectiformes > Scophthalmidae > Scophthalmus > Scophthalmus maximus. The sequence continues at coordinate 10,188,424 of NC_061528.1, read as the reverse complement.
TAGATTTTTTTTTTCTCTTTCTCTCTCTCTCGCCGCCCCTTATTTCCACTCTTTCTGATCAATTTCATCTGCTGCCAATGGACTGATACAAACACAATTTAAATTTACGCACCAGGACCAGACACAAAACAAATACAATCTGCAGAATGTGCAGTCCACAACAACATCTGCTAGTCAGTGTATGCAGATTAATTGGGAGTCTTTGTGCAGTTGAGTGCAGTTTGACTAACATCTTAACCTACTTATTGCAATTAGTGCTTCATTAGAGAGGCTAACTAACTATTGCTTCTCTCCATAATGATGTGCAAGAGTGTAGACATAAAAGTACATAATCAATGGTTTCCAATTACTCCACAAGTGCAACCACTATTTCAAATAAACTGGATAATAATATAGAGCCATTACAAAGTCTAAGGTAGCAGAACCATTTAATTGCAGTGCAGTTCTTCTCAGCTCCAAGATTTTTTCACACTAATGAAGTGTCATACAAAAAAAGGTTGTATTGATTTTTTCAACACACAGCCTCCACCACAAATATGTAATTATCCTTTTTATATCTGGCAGGGGATTAAAGTAATCTATAGTATCTAGCCTTTGCGCTTCTCTGACAGGGTTGTGTGGGGCTTTTACCCTTTTCAAAAATATGCAGCTTTTTGATGAATGAACTTTAGACAAAATGCTGTTCTGTTCTATATTGTTTTGTCTAAAAACCTGTATCCTGAAGACATCATGCAGCATGTACAGCTGCCTGAGCTTTCAGTACACAATCATGGCATTTCAAGCCCTGTCATCTGTGAGCCGGGCAGTTAGGGCTAACCATCAGCTAACACACACACAGAGAGAGAGAGAGAGAGAGAGAGGGGAAGAAAGACTCCAAATGAAACACAAACACTCAAAAATAGAAACAACCACACATGCACACACATTTGTGTGAAGCAGTGAGCTCAATACAATTCATCACAGCTGGTTAATAAGGTTAATTTAATCCAATAATGTGTCCATGAAAATCACTACTTCCTCTGGAGCACCACACAAAAGCTCCCTGCTGTTGACTGTCAAACATTCAACGCATCCACACTCCTCCTCAGGCATCACATAATAACAGCCCCAGTCCATTTAAACTTCAGGCCAGCTCCTCTTCTCCTCTCTCTCTCTCTCTCTTCCTCTCCCTCTCTGTCTGTCTCTGCGTCTCCAGACCTGAGATGGACGAGCAACCTTAAGACTACCCCACGCTGGGATGCCCTTCACGATAATAAAAAGCCATTACCTTGACCGCTGACACGAGGCCAAGTGTGAGGGTCAGAGTGATATTTATTGATGAAACTCTGAGCTCCCAATCTGCTGCACTCAGTGCGCATCATACAGCTGTCAGCACAGACAGGGATCAGGCAGCATGATGGCCCTCGACATGGCCCATCTATAATTTATGAACTACACAGAAAACAACCAGGAGACAACAGAGAAGCCCCGGCTGCCCAGGGATTACCCTCCAGCCCAGCTAAAGAGATCGGAACGAGAACCACCTAAAGGCCACACTGATATGGGGCAGCAGGTAAGCACAATAGCTGGTGTTCCATATTCAGAGGGGCCTCGCCGGGATGCATCTCTCTGGAGGACACTGGTGTGAATAATATAATAGACAATGTTTACAGTGGGGATGTAAAGTGAGTGCGCTGGTGCATCACACACCCCAGCACACTTCAGCTGAGCCCTGTAAATGAGCTAACAGAGGGGCAGGAGATGTAAAGTTTCACTTTATTCTACAAAAAGCTCTGGGAAAGCCCAGTGGCAGAGACAAGTCAAAGATGACCGCGGCAAGGTGAAGAAATATCATTCTAATTATTTGTTATTATCATCTGAATTGTGATATCATATGGGTCAAAAGTATGGCTGCAACTTTATTTTCACTATTAATTTAAATAAAAAAATATTACATCCTCAAATGTCTTGTTTTCCTACGACCAACAGTCCAAACGGTCCGACTGGAATGAGAGAATTATTGGCATTTTTGCTTAGAAACCTAAATGATTAACTGATTATCAAAGCAGTTGTTATTTACTTTTCTGTTGATGAAACCAATTGTTTTAGATTTGTTCAAAAGTTGGCTAACTTGTGTCAAATAAGCGTAATATAATAGGAAATCAGTAGAAAAAAATGTGCCACATCACCCAACCTGATGAAAAAACTTGCTGCAATTAGATCAAAAAAATCTGTTGTTTATTTTTAATTATTCTATTAATTAAACAAACGTGTGTTCCATGGGTTTCTATTTTATTTCAGAGCCATTTTCCCCTCTGGATTATTTTGTATTGTTATGGTTTTGTTTTTGTTTTTTTTCGTTCTCATTTTAAATCCCACTTCACAGTTCTTTGTGGAAAACTTTAATTGCAAAGACACTTCTGGCCCATTTTTTAAACACTAGGGTATTCTGTCTCCATTCTTGAATTCCCACCCAGATCAAATGCAATCCTTCATCGGCCAATTTCCCTGACACTTTATTTTTATCCTCTGAATTCATCTTTACATGCGGGAGACAGACATATATTGTTTCTGATCAATAAATAACCATATAATTGAATACTGCTGCATCCCAAATGAAGCCCTCATTTACCAAGCTTCAGTAAACAGCCCGGATTCTTTGCCCATCTAATGCTGACATTTCAGAATTCAAACACATTCAGGGCAGTGTCAGTGCACAGAGCCTCTGTATCCCACTTAGGCTCTCTTTTCAATATGGAACCCTCTCCACCCAATAAATTATTCTGGGCATCTCCAAAGTCATTACACATTTATTTTGATCTCGCATCATAATTCACAGCTTGGCGCACAATACATTTTCTCAAAATGCATGGTAATTCCTTGGCGCAGAACAAAGTTATGATTCATTTATACCGGAGTGACAGCATAATGCAGAGACGTCAAAATCCATTAAACTGTTCAATGCCTTGGGGTTTATTTTTAGATCCAATTGAGATTTAACTGATGGTGAAAAATATACAGTCAGGTGTGTTTACCTCACCTTTAGAGAGAATGTGTTATGGTTCCAATTAATTTGTTATCCCTGTCACTAAAGGAATTGTCTGTGTCAAAACTGTCACCACGCCTTTGGCTTTGTTTTCCGGAGAATGGCATTTAATTTCACCGTGTACTTTCATAACTATACTTATTTAAAAGATGTGCATTTTATTTAGAGCCACTTAAACTAAATACATGCTGATTTGATTGCTCATCGCAATGGCAGATTGCAAAATTGCTGGCTGCTGCCTTGACCACTGAGCTAGTTAAATGATCATCCGCAAAAACATTCAATTATCTTTTTGGCACCTCCAGAGATTGGTGTAGAGAGAAGGATTCTGCTCTCCTAGAGGATGCTAAATTGTATTACTGTGGACATAATGCCACCATTTAACACTGTTACCTTTGTGAATAATTTCTGGTGTAAAACATGTGTACAGGCCTATACAGTACTGTGCTGTTGCACTGCACGACCATTTTTTATTAGTATACAATTTAGGGACATCATGTCCAAAGGAAAGATTTAATATTTGCCAAAATCCAATTTTAAGTGTGGTTCATAAATGTAACATGCAGCATTTCACCCTATTTGCAATTATCTTTTTCAATAGATTAAACAGGTGAAGATGAAGCCCCACAGTGCTGTGCTTCCTTTGTACGAAAGCCTAGAAGTGCACTGAGCATGGCTAGCTGCTCACTGTCTGAGAAAGGGAAAGGCAGGCAGGAGGGATTTTTTTCCCCCTTTCTTCTACAAGGATTTTTTTGTGTGCAGTTATGGTCCATCATTATTAAATGTCTCTTGTTGGATGGGAGAGGCGCTTTATCAAAAACAGCCATTCATCAGGCGCTGTGCAAGACAGCTCACATCTGACCTCTGCGGCAATAATGCCGCATCAAGTAGGCCAACTACCTAGTTTAGCGGTAGAGCAGGGAGCAGGGGCTGGCTCCAAGATTAAGTGCGCTGTTTCAGGTTTTCATTCCCAGGGGCTCTTCTGGCTGATGTTGTATTGATTGCAAAAGTTTACCAGTAAGTATCACAAACAACAATAGCCAGGTCAACGATCGGTGATGCCTGAACCGCTATTCCCCGGCGGGGGGCTACACGTTCAGGGCTAAAGCACTGCCATCATCATGGCTGTGTGCAGGGTGCAGAGAGGGCTCTCCTGAGCTGGGGGAAGAGAAGTGCACGGGCTGTTCCTACTGACATTTAGGAAAGCGATATGTCAGTGTGAAATGAACGAGCATGAGATAATTATAAGCCTTTGCATTATAAAAGGCTGCATCGACAAACTGTCAGATTGGCCTTCCACAGAGGCACACGGCACCTTTTAGGTACTCCTGCATAGGCTACTCCTTATCCCACTTAATGGTTTGGTAATTATTTTATTTTTTTTACATCCACTGTAAAGATCCCCGTCTTTCGGCACACATACCTGTATGTGACAGATCCAAGCTCGGTGGTGTAATTCACAGTACAGCCTATTTCCAAACAAGTCACTTCCCATGTTTATGATAGCATGTCCAAGGAAAGAAGTGCTACCAATAAGCAATATTTTCTGGAAGGGAAACTGCAGTGCTCCACTCTTAACATAAGTGAGAGGGCTGAGCAGTAAAGAACACGATTCACCCTGAGGCCATCTCCAGCAGGCTGAATGATGGTGCATCCTTGGCCCTGTATGGAGGACGGCACACAACCCTCCATCACAGTGCCACCGGACCATTACCTGGGGACTGCGACGGCCAGCCGCACCAAGCAGGCCTCCTCCACTGCCCCATGAGCTAATCATGTGATTTGATGCAATGACAGAGTAATGACACAGATTGGTGGTGTGTTCAGCTTCCCCCTGCTGGAGGCTACAGAGGAGGTAGTAAACACGAGAGACCGCCCGCGCAAGGGCCATAGATTACAGAGCAAGTTGCAGAAGATATCCAAGTACTCTCACAAGTGAAATCAAGATTAATTGTGTGGCTGAGGGATTCTTTTATGTCCTTGAGTAACTATATTTCACTTAATGAGGGACATTAGCCGTAATAAAACTACTCAGAAGTACAAGCCGTTAATTAATGCCTCCACATTACCACTGAACGAGAATAACCGAGTTGTAGGACCCATTGGACCAAATATTAAAGGTGCAATCTGTGGGCTCATAATTTCCACTGCTTGGTGCCAGTTCATCATTTGAGCCCCTAAGATACAGTACACCCCCGCACTCAATTTCTAAATCAGTATTTTGAAACTCGATTACTGTATTCCACATCATTCCTTATTAGAGGCATGCTGTCTTCAGCAAGGTTTTAAATTACAGTGTTTGTTTACCTCTTCATTATTATGTATGGAAGCAGCGAACATCATTTCTGCAAGGCTGCTTTCGAGATACTGAGGACGGTGTGTGAACTTTATAGAAAATGATCTAAGCGGTTGAATTAAAAACCACTGCCGTTTGATGCTAGTTCAGTGTTACTGTGGCTGCTCTTGCATCAAACGTTTCTAAAAAATTACTTCCAGATCTTTACCCACCTCAGCACCGCAGAAATACATCTCACTAACCTCCCTCTAAGAGCACCTTTATCTGGGCTATAATCCTGGCTGTAATGTGGCCTCGTTAGGAAAGCACTGCTGGCCCACACCAGTAGCAACACAGGGAAGGCCTCAGGCACCACTGGAATTAATTACAGACAAAAGCGATGGTGTTTGCAATTGTCATGCCAAATTTATCACTTGCCACTTAATGTGCCTCATCTGAACTGATCCACACTAGCTGAATTGCCCCAGGGCATCTATTCTTCACCCTTCCAGGGGTGGGGGGTGGTAGTAAGGGAGCGTGTGTGTGTATGTGTGTGTGTGTGTGTGTGTGTGTGTGTGTGTGTGTGTGTGTGTGTGTGTGTGTGTGTGTGTGTGTGTGTGTGTGTGTGTGTGTGTGTGTGTGTGTGTGCGTGTGTGCAGGGCAGTCTGCATCTGCTGGGGGCCTGCCTAAATCCTGGGCTGGAGGCGATGTGTGTGCTAACAATGCCCCCAGCAAATACAGCGTGTAGAAGTCTATAACAAATGTGAGCACTCCTCCCCACCCCCCTCGTCTTCCATCCGCCCAGCCAGGTCTCCGGAGAGGGGTTCAAAGCCAATCTTGACATCTTTAATTCTGTCATTTTTGTGATGATAATCCTTGATGTGCTTGGATGTGGTGTCAGTAGTAATTTGCTCCACACCACAGTACATCTCTACACAGGCATGTGGCACACACAAAAATCACCAGATCAATGAAGAAAACTCTACACTATGCTTTGTCAATAAATACATAATAATGGAACATACATAGAGGTATGGTGCTGCAATTTGCATTTATTTCCATTAGCTGATTTATTGTTTGGTGTGAGATATTTCAATTTCCTTAAGTCTTCAATGTAGTACATATCAGTAAATCAGTAAATATTCACAGAGAAGCCAAAGAAGTGAATGTCGGCAACTGGCTTTCATGAAATGAACAATTGACTGACTGTTAAATTTTTTTTTATTAAAATTCCATAGAATAATCATTTAAGCTCTACATGGATATTGTCAAATGTGTGCCCATTTAAGTACACTATATTAAGCAAGTTATGTTGTTTAATACTGAGACATCTCTGCAAATGTGAAATACTGTTCACAAGTTTGCATCAGTTAGCAGTTTTCTTTAATCCTGTCATTTACATGGTTGTTTAGATCAAAAGGACAAAGGCCGTCCCAAATGCACACTTACACATAAGCCACCATTATCTTTTTGCTTGTGCAGCTGAAAATCTAATACCTTAGTTCAATAATAATGCAGAGGGGACAGCTCATTGGTAGCCCAGTGGTGCAACAGAATAATAGTACCAGAGGCGTCCTGCCTCTTGAAAACAAATATGCAGGTGCTTCTGTTCAACTTAGGAAAAATGCAGCAAAATATTGTATCCACGAGTGCATAATGGCTCATCAACGCTGATCTGTTATCAATTAAAGCAAAACCACCTCATTACATTAATGAATGGCCTCAGCTTGTAATAGGCTGTCTTATTGATGTTTGAACAAGGTGAGCACAAACCTCCTTACACAACCCGACTGAGATCCACAGCATCAGCAGCAGAGAAAAGATTTGCAAGGATGAAGAAAACAAAAAGGGGAAAAAAAGGGAAAGGCAAAGAGAAACTGAAGGACACAGGAGGCTGGTCTCAGAGGGACTGCATTCATTCCAGCAATTGTCATGCAAGCCTTGTTGTAAGTAATAATGTGGCCTTTAATGACGGAATGATAGACCTGCCAAACACTGCCTCTGCCATATACTGTCTGCATGTCCCTGCCGTCCGCTTCCCGCATACCCATCTGGGACACATTAGCATATCCTCGTCAATTCACAGTCCACTTTAACATAATCCATATTTGCTGGGTAAAGTCCAACAGCAAGCCTCCTGTACAGCGGTCATATGATGCTATGACACACTCCAAGAGTTCGGTCCACATAAAGCATGCTTGGCCAGCAAAGCAATGCAGAAATGCAAAATAGCAGGGGCATACTGTTCCCTACCTTGTACCTAGAGGGACAAATCCCTTTTGGCCAGACATCTCCAGACTGTTACCTTGGTATCCCTCCACAACAGTATGAAGTGATTTTTATTCGAAGTGTTCAGGAAAGAGGAGAAAAGGAGCAAAAAAGGAGGCTGCTGTCATGGCTGGCAGAGAGTGTGTAGAATATACTGAGTTGCTGAGGCATGTCAAAGTAAGTATGCTTCACCTATCATGGAATAATGCCATATTTTGATACACATTTGCTTGGTAAATATTCCTATTGATATTCTCCATTTTTTAAAGGTGCACTGCAGGTAGACTAAGCTTGAACTAATCTGTTACTTTAAACTAATAGGTTTAGGGGTAATGAATATGGGAATTTTTTTTTCCATACTGACACACTGCTGTGTAAATATATTCTGTAATGTGTACTTATCTATTTATGTATACGCCAGAAATGTTTGTATAAATGGCATAAGATAAATACAGTCAGGGATGATAACTGACTTAGTGAGCCCTCCCTAAAGAGCAGGACAATCACTATTTCAGAGAAGGCAAATGCATTTTGAAAATTCGGACATTTATTGATACTGTAATTTGAGTGTAGATTGTATTGAGTTCGTTCTCGAAACAGTTGAAGCGAAAATAAACCTCAGTTTTATTCTATCAGGGAATCCAATCAGATTGTGTACAAACAACCCACAGCTAATGATGAAATATCTGGGTACAGTTAAATCTTTGTATATTTTTACTGATGCAATTCTTTGAAGTCCCGTGCAGCGCGGACGTTCAGAAGAATCCCTTCACCCACTTGAAAGCAATACCTGTCATGAACCATCATCACAAATGCCTTCTGAGATATAATCTCTGAGAACTTTTAACCCAGGAATTTCAAACCCTCCTGTCAAAGAGAAAGCAGAGATCCCGGGATCGTGACACTCAGTCATCAGCAGTCACACAGCTCTGGGCCGGGTGCTTCTCAAGTGCTGGACGGTCTGGCAGCCAGCAGGGCCAGAGGCTGAATTTCACAAGCATTGGTTAAATGTTAGTCCAATGGAATCCACTTACAGTACAGCAGCATACAAATACATCAACTCCACCACTGTTGGGAGGTAAACAGAGTGAAGCACATCGTAAACATCAAGAGGGCTATACATATTTCAGCCGTATCAGTTGTCAGACCCACCTAGTGTTCAGGCCAAGAGACAGCTAGTTACGGCTGAATTCTAACTGAGGTTGACTTATGGTAATGAGATTCATTCTCAGCACGATCCACTTTATGTATCCCGGACACCACCTTCATTTCACTAAGTTGATGAAGTTTACTTCCTTCCTACCATCACCCAGCGAGCATGTAAAGGAGGTGGTCTGCTGCTATTGCATTACTTCAATATTATAACAAATGAAATGCACAAAGCAAAATCCAATCTTCCTGAATCACAGATCTGTGCTGCAGAAGAGGTCAGTGAGCGATCCTGCAGGTCACACATCCCCCCTGACCGACCGACGGACCGACCGACCAACCCCCAATCCCCAACGAGACTGCGAGTAAGACGCCTCTCCGAGGGATGTCATGCTGCATGTCATCAGCCTGGTTAAATTGCACTGCCAGTGGGTAAGCAGCAGGGGTCACATGAGGCTCAGTGTGGACTGCAACATGTAACGCATGGCAGACCACAGTCTGAAGGCTGCCCAGTAATGACTCCAAAACATCCCGATAAAGATTGAGGGGCGGCTGTTTTCATCCAACACAACTCATCTCGGACACAATGTAAAGCTCCACACAAAAAGGGGCTGTGAGGTTTTCGGTTGTTTGCACCACAGTAATCAATATATCAATACTGTGTCAATGCAATCAATCTAAAATGGGGCGATTGTTTGGGAGGGGGTCTTCAAGTGAAAATGATTCTCGTTTTAGGAATGATTAAACAAACCAGAGCACCAGCCTAAAGGAAAATGTCTGTTTTTGGGAGCGAGTCCAAGCATTTGCCCTTGTAAACACAAAGCCCACATGTGACTGGGAGAGGCCTCAGTTGGGCAGACACCAGAGGGAGTTAACAAAGCTAATTAGGAGAGGCTGACATGTTAAAGTGAGCGGCGGCTTGGGAGTCAGCTCTATCACATATGTTTCCTTTGTGGTGGGTGAAGTGGCTCCTTTGTTTGTGAATTGATGGCGTTTCGCTCCGCCGTCCCTTTGGGTAGAGGCACTGACCTGCGGAGGCCCCGGCAGTAAGAAGAGGCTCTTTCTCTGTCTCCCTGCTGCCTGCTGCTCCAGCTGTCCCGCTCCCTCCCAAACCTAAACCTTCCCAGCGCCGAGGACGCACAGTGAGATGGGCAACACCTGTAAAAGAGCGAATACCCCCTCCGCCCAGGCACCTCAAAGCAGCCTGCCCACCTGCTACTGAGCTCTCTGGGCCCTGCAGCTTAAACGCTCATTTTGTGCCTCTCAGCACGGGACTTATTGATATAAATAGCTGTGCACAAAGTGCACACTCTGTTTTCTCTTGGCCTGATGCAGTAGGTGTGTGTGTGATTATATTCAATGGCAGCCTCTTTCAGGTGGGGATGAAATATGAGCAGTTTGGACACTGGGTAAATGACAATCTCTGCTAGATTCACTGAAAATGATTACAACACAACTGACATATATCGAAATGGACAACATGATTCTGAGAGCCGTGTTAAACAAGGACTCGATATCTAATATGTAGACACAATATACTCTGTGATAAACATTACAGACTGCGCGATAGATAGTAGATAGATTTAATGATGACCTTACCATTTGTCTTGATATAGCTTGTCCCTCCTCAGTGGTGAAACATAAGGTTTGTCCTTGAACAAGACACTCTATTGTTATAATGAAGAAAACAGTAGTCCATACAGTGCAGGCCTCCCACTCATTGTTCTGTGTTAATTATATTTATTACGTTTAAGGCCTATTTATGATCAACTCAAAGATAAGACATGATCAAAAAAAGCAGCGCAAATCTTACTGTACAGCATCAATTTGAAAGTGTTAACTTGCCCTTTGGGGCCACAAACAAAGTTTGTAGAAAGGTCAATCTCTTTCATTCACGTAAGCCTACACGGCAACAGATTAATCCTCGCCCATTAAGATGACAAGGCAATATGTGGAGTAGTTGAGTTTAAATAAATACATTGAGGAGGAGATAATACATTAGGCTGCTGACCAGGCTATTCCATTACAGCAGCACATTTGTTTCCATACACGGCGGAAACCATTCAGCGGATGGCATCTTTCCTTCATGAGGTGAAAGTGGAATCTTGCCTCTGAGAGGAAAATAAGGACATCGGGACTGCCCGACATTAAGTTTCATCACAAAAGTCATCTCACCCACCAGGAATAGGGGCGCTCTCCGGCTTGCTCATAAAAAGGAAAAGATATAATACACAGCCTTCGGTTTAAGAGGTAACAATAGTTTTGTCTCCATTAGGTGTTCTAAAACAACAGCGGCGAGAGGTGCATCTGGTGCCTCGCTATTTCAAAAACACGACTGTAAAACACCACCCTGCAATGATTCTCCAGCAACACAAAACAACCCTAAAATTTTTTATATTTTAGATGTTTTATATGGATCTTCGGATTTACAGGCAGCTCTGCCAGTGCAGGTGGTACTTCTGCTGGAAGAAAAGAGGCAGCACAAGCCAAGTGGCTGCATTGATTTTGCAGTAATTGATCTGATGGTTCCTTGTGATAATTGACAATTATCCCTGATTACCAGACAGGGGCTTAGAATCAGTCTAAGAAAATGACCAGCATTATGGGTTGTTGTACAATGGCTGAACAAAGATAAATCAATAAACCTCAGAAAACTGCTTAGAGAACAAGACAAAAGAGTGTCACACTGGACCACATGCTGCACTGCCTCTAACAACCCCTGACATCCAGGCCCCTCCTGCTACGTATACAACTCCATGCTAAACATTGACTACAACGAAAAGGAGCTACAATGGTCACGGTGCTAATTTAAGAGCATGAAATTAGCTTACATAATTAGCTGCAAATTGGAAGATATAACTTTTGCTACGTGTGTGCAAGTGCAAGCTGTAAACCTGCAGACGTCTGCATCTTTGTATGTGTGTGTGTGTGTGTGTGTGTGTGTGTGCGTGTGTGAGACCATATAAAGCATGTGTTAGCGTGTAGCCACATGTCTATATTTCTCCGTTACTATGTGTCCGACCGTAGCTGATTGGTGCTCTTGATTCACCCAGACAGACGCAACTCATTGCAGCTTAATAAAAATAGGGGCCCAGGGGATCTCCGCTAAACAGTTCTATTAAGTTGGAAACATGTCAGCCAATATAAAAGCAGCCTGACCCCAGCAAAGGTCAACTGTGACACGCATGTTTACTCAGGAAAACAACCGGAGGCTGGAAGGTCTTGTTTTAACGGATGTCTTCAAAACACAGAGAGAGATAGAGAGTGTGTGTGTGTGTGTATGTGTGTGTGTGTCTGTGCATTTGGCTGCCCGTTTTTTACATGATTTGGGGGAAAGATGTGTTGTTCCTGAGCGTTTGGGTTTTGCACAAATAAAACGACCGGTAAACAGAGTCACATTGTATATTCCTCAAGCCATGAAAAAGACAGACACAGACAGACACATACAGACAGACAGACATACAGACAAACAGACAAACAGACAGAGAGATAGATAGATAGATAGGTAAAATTGGTAAAATCTTGAAAATGTGAGGAAGGGGCGTGTTATTCAGTCATGCTACCTTTGACATGATTGAAGAATGGACTTGACTGCACCCAAACAACCTTCCTCGTCATTTTTCGGCGCTTGAAAATACGGCGGGCATGAAGCGCCCCCCCACCCCCCTGCTGCGACAACACACTGAACCGTGTCACTCAAGGAACAGCGGAGGTGAGAGGGCCCTGCTTCCTTTCTTCACTAATCTGCCTCCACAATGTTTAATCAGCACATCAAAACATTGAGGGAGAGGAATTTCCGTGCTTGGTGAGCATATTAGGGATGCAGTCACAGCGTTAACTAGCATTGATGAACTGTTTGCTTATGCAGTAATAATTAACTTCCATTACATTACTTTGTGTGATTACTTTCTTAATTGCCTGAATTATGCATCAATTTAATATCTAATAACCAGTCTCAGACATTAGACACTGTTCAGACACAAATTGAATGTAGTTTCCTCGCTTTAATTAAACACACCAGAATAAATGAAACGATGTAGGATGGATGTCTTGCAGTGATTTCCTGGGCGCTTAAATATGCTATTTATTATAAAAGCATATAAAATTCACTTTCTCCTCAGGAAAGCAAACCACAAGATGCCAATTACAGTATGCAAGTTGCTTTGCCACGGCTTTTTCCGAATCCAGACTAATAAATTTGTTGAGTGGGACTCATTGTTATATTATGCAAATACATTACCATGCCATTTTTTAAGTTTCAAATTTTTTGTGTGCAGAGCAAAACATGTCCCTAAAGATGATTTTAATTATATAGCAGAATGGGCTCTTGTTTTGCATTGTTATTGTCCTCTAGTAAAGAAGCGGTGAGCTGGGACAATAAATTAAAGTCTATGCAGATATTCAAATTATTTCTCATATCACTTCAAGCCAACATGTCTTATACATATTCTCTGTGTGAAACATGGTCATGTGTTTACTGGTTGAAGTAAATGCATGACCTCATCAGAAATGTGAAAACACTATAAAGGTATTACAGCCAAAGAGCAATTATAGGAATGTTATTTTAGACATATGGAGGGTCGGTGCATCAGTGTGAAGAAAAGCCTTCTGCCCAAACTAAACGACGTTGCTCATCTCTCGCAGTGCAATGCAAAAATAAACATTTTAGAATCAGGCCCATCTTTCTCAATCTGAGCCTCCGTGGTACCTGATTTGAATTTGATTTACAAGTCGTGGAGCAACTGTACGTCATATGAACAGAATATAATTAAGAAGCAAACCCGTGGAAGCACCGGGTCATTCAATGAATTGATATTAACTTTTAGTCCTCTTGAATCATCATTTAACCCTCACTCAGAAAGTGACATGTCCACTCAAAGAGAAAAACGATCCCTATTTTCCTCATCAGCAGTAGTTTGGCAAACACACGGTCCATGTGAGGGGGGGAAAAGGCAACATGCACAGACTTTCTCTCCAAAACAGTGAAAGAAAAACCCTTAAAAATGATGTCCTTAAAAAACATGTATTGTACATGAATTATTGTATTGAATTATGCAAAACTTTAAATAATGGCAAATCAATGCAAAAGTCACTGTGCTGGGGGAAAATATTACTTATGTCTGAAGCAAAAATCTATTTAGGTAATCTAAACCCAGGCAAATCCTTGTGACTGGTGTGAGGTCTGGCAGCATCGTTAGTCTGCTTTTTAAATGATCTGCAGAGCTGGTGAGCTGCTGGCAATGCAAGGTTAGACAGAAAATGATGGCAGCACGCGGATGCTTCACAGACCTCATGATAGTTTCCGTCTGTCATTATTTACGTCTGACTAGTCGCGTCATGTCAGCTACCTAGAGAGACACTTTTAATGTGAACCCCCCTCCGTTCTCCTATTGCTTTTCACAAGCAGTGTAGTATACCATTATTTCTTTGCTTCAGTACCTTTAGGTGCAGCCCGGCCCCCCCATCAGCCAGAATCAAAGACAGATCCTCTGCTTGATATTATACATGCCAGTGTTCCTACAGAGATGGCACAGAAGCTACACACCACACCGAGAGAGGCAATTCTGTATCTCATCTGACTAATTAAGGGGAAAAAAACATTGGGTGTGGATGTGGTGCTCGGGGATTTGAAATCTGTATTTTTGAAAAGATTTTGGAGGGTGCAGCTGCAGAGGAAGTTTCATGATAAATAAATATTAGTTGAAATAGTTAATGTATAATGTGTACTCGTTAGCTAACACAGCATGTTCTCTTAAGCAGAGTGCACTATAGGATGACATGGCCGGCCCACTAATGAAACACTGAAAGCCAAGCCAAAAAAGGGGCTACTTCATGACTTCTCTCTCACAACGCACAATTTTTTTCTCCAGAACAGTTACCCCTCAAGCTTGATAAGACGGCCATTTATCACAGCACTACCCATGAATCAAGTCACATTGTAAAATCAATCATTGATTCACCTTATTCCCTTGTTTTTCCATCTGAGCCACATAATGATCATTAAACTGACCACAGCATGTCCAAAAATGGATTTATAATACACTGAGTGCAGCCTGTAACATCACGAGAACAGTGTTCTGAGGAAAGGATGACACAGATGTACCATACACACTCATTTTACTGTATCTTACGACTATAAAAGTCCTCAAAGTCCAGCACATTTGGGCTGTGGAGTCAGAAACCACAGGCCCAAGACCTTTTGGCTCGAGTCCATCTCTACGCTTTGTGCACGTGATCCCAGCCTAGATGAGCATGCTTTAATGGGGCTGCTTAGCCCCATCATGACCCAATGAGTGCCGGCTGTGGAGTGGATGTGCTCGGTCTGTGTGTGTGAGTGTGTTCCCAGCAGGGAGACAGTGCCTTATGAAGGTCACAACTGCAGCAGTCTGGGGCTCTGTAAGTGAACCCTGGAGAGGATAACAAGCCATCTAACGCTCTCTCTTTGTGCTCTCACAGCCACTGATCCACCTGAGAATCGTGCGAGCCAAAACACACATAGGCAAAGCAAAATTGTAATTCTGGATAATACGGGGGGGGGGGGGACAAAACACACACATTCGGTTCCTCGTGAAAATTTCCAATTACTACACAGAATCATTATCCCAACATCGGTCTGAAACATATCAGGCTTGACCCGAAATGAGAAATGTGGTGTTTTGCAAAGCAATTCTTGCATAGCCTGTATACAAAAATGGAAAAATGAGGAATACCATTTGCCTCCAGGGA
The DNA here is from genome assembly GCF_022379125.1 of Scophthalmus maximus. Taxonomy (NCBI): domain Eukaryota; kingdom Metazoa; phylum Chordata; class Actinopteri; order Pleuronectiformes; family Scophthalmidae; genus Scophthalmus; species Scophthalmus maximus. The sequence goes on along the minus strand of NC_061528.1, from coordinate 10,172,981 downwards.
GTTTCAGTTCAACCACGGTGTGTGACAGTATTGGCTTGTGTTATGGCCGCCTAATGGACAATGTAGCATTAATTCAGCTTCAGATGAACAGGCAGGACAGCAGAATCAAAAATTAGGAGGGGGCCCTAGGTGTATGAATTATGCATATTACATTACCATAACCCTACAATACACTGTGCGACAAAACAATGCAGTGAAAATTGGGCTTCAACTGAGATATTGAACAATTTCCTACATGGTTCTTGCCTACCTTGGATGTGAAATTATATTAAGCTTCCGCAATAACAGCAGAGCCCGTATGAGATTTGTATGTTCACATCTAGTCCGGTCAACAAAACACTATGTAAACAAGTCAGGGATAATTGAAAAGAAAATCTCCTGCCTGCTTTCCCAGGGACCTATCATTCAGCTAGATGGGAATTTGGTTAAATGGCGGGAGAGAAATTACTTTTTCCATTGATTTTCCTTTAGACATCAAAGGCAGCTAAATGAAATGGAGCAATTTACTTTGTCAAGCCCTGAAATGGTATTCAAGCAAAACATGTCAGAAACTATTATTTGCAATCATGTTGCTCTTAATAATCTTGAGGAAGAAAAAAAATGGGTAAATGGAAACACACAAAGGGGCTTAGTGGACTGCAACACATTTTCAGTTTGCATTAAGGCCATATACAGTGGCAAGAGACACACGCAGAGTTAATAAGAGGAAAATGGAACTGTAACTTTTAAACAAAGTTTTCTAGACAAATATTTGAAATTTGGTTGAGAATATTCATCCAAAAATGAAACCACAATTTTTTACACACACTACAAGGTAAAATCCTTCCGCTGCTCTCTTGTAATATTGACAGTAATGTTTTTGGATGAGCAAACATAAAACAACTACAATATTCATGATTTCAAACCATGTTAACTTTCTGTCTTTTTTTAAAACAAAAAATACAACATTGCTTTTCACGTCCACTAATTTAAGGCTGAGACAACATCTCTGATTTGTGGGTGACTGCTGTACAGAAACCAGCCTTTAGCTGCAGCACACACACATACTGTGCTGTGTAAAACAGTATGTGGTATTGGTAACTGCTTCTGTTCAAGCCTTGTAATCATTACCTGGCATCTTATTGCCTCTCTGGCTTTTAGAGCTTTTGTCTCAGCCCCCAGAAAACGGGGGCGTTATAGCTGATCTTTTATTAAAACTTTAGGAGAGCGTCCCCCTCTGGAGGGGGCAGAGGAGGAGTGGGACAAATTAGTGTTGACAGTAGACACTTAAAGCAGGAAAATCACAGGCCCACTGGGAGGCAGGAGCCACATGGGGCTCCCCGCCTGTGTAAAGAACACTCCAGATTTCACTTGAGATGCAGTCGCCTTTTAACAGGGCAGGGGGAATGTCAACAGACCCTCTTGAATGAACCAATAAAGCCACTAAAAGGAGAGGATTAACCAGCTGATATCAGGGACAGCGGTTTGTTTTGAATGCAGCCCCCCCTCGTCTCTGGAACATGGCCTGAAAACACACTGGGCAGAACGTTTTCTTTGCTAAACATCCTGCTACGAAATTGTGGGGTTAATTGTGCTTATACGAGATTGTGGCCCCACCAGAGTTAACCGTGTAATTCAATTTCTGGCTACACTCTCACTGAATTGAATGGGAGTATAAAAAGATGACTTTGTATTCATTTGTAAGTGACGTGAAGTGAATGGCTTTTTTCCTGACCCGACCTTTCTCCGGTCCTGACCAACTTTTCTCGTACAAGGAGCCGTTTTCCCTCTCTTGCACGGTATAGTTGCTCTATTATTGCTTTTACTGCCCATTTATCAGGGGGAGCTGCTGTTCATAAGTGAGACTGCACAACATGAAACAGTAATTACAAGACATCAGGGGCTTTCAATCTCCTCTTAATTTCCCAACAGCTGTGATGAAAAGCCCTTAGTCCAATTAATGTGTCAAAACATGACCCGACAATGTCGCGGCCTTCTCACAACCCCATAAACATTAAACAGAAGACAGGTCTTAAATGGATTTACTACAACTGCAATGACAATGTTTAATTTCTATAAACCACCCCCAAAATAAGCAGACATTTCCTGTTGTTGTTTTTGCTCAGGTGTTGAACTTCATTTAACAACTGCAGCTAAACGAGGCCGATTAAGGGGGAAAGCTACGTGGGTGACATTTGATATGAGGATAAATGGATCTCGGAGAGCTGTTGGTAGTTAGGGTCTGATGTATAGGCTGCAACATGAGGATTGTGATAAATATAGGTTGGAATCTGCTCTTTTACAATTCACCACAAGGCTCATTATAATTCACAAAAAACATTTTAACTGCAAAATCTAATCTTTCCTGTGAAAATTTGTAATTTCCTAAGATTATAACATAAAATACTATGAATGAAAACGGATTTGATCTGATTCCTATCTGTGTAATTTCACAAGCAATCCTAATGATGTAAATGATAAGTAATTTTCTTTTCATAAATAAAATTAATGCTATCATTTGCAGTTAATTCACTGGTTAATATCCAAGCAGCGGAACTTTCTGTCATGTACCGAGAAATTGTAAACACATGAATATGTGCGTGCCAAAAACGGAGGATTAGCTTGTTCTTCCTTTTTGAGTCTGCTAACAGCTCTATTTAAATTTAATATTTCTGCTTGTATCGTTCCACCATGTCCATCATCTCCAACTACATTATGTTTAATTCAGACATAGGTAGACAAGTTTTAATGAACACTTTCATTGTGCTACATTAAAATATATTATTATCAAAGTGACTTAAATGTTGCTAAAATGGTTTTAATCCAAAAACTGTGTCAGGACGACAATTATGGTTTTCAGACCAAGGACAACAGATGTTATAGAATATAGTTAAATAAATATCAGATGTTTATCCGTATGCCAAAGTAAAATTTACCATATTTCAAGTTATACAAAAAAATAATTGCATACGAGATTGTTGAAAAAGTATGATTAGTATTTTTGGACCTATATGCCTTGCCACTGGAAGCTGGTTCTTTCCTACATGAAGCGAGGCAATGTTAGATGAATTTAGGCTGTTGCAATGTGCATCTGATTTATAATGGAGAAGGTGAGGGTGAAACATTGAGGGATTTTCCCTTTAATCAGATCTCTTAGGAATCCATGTTGTGGACCAATACCCCAATGAGTTCCCTTTTTAAAGCCAAGAATATTAGATTGGCTGCACGCTGCCGCAGTTTTAGCCTCAATCAGGGGGAATTGGAGAGGATTTTGTTAAATCTAAGAGCCTTTTACATCTCTGAAAAGTTCATTTCTCTTCATCTATTAAGTCTGAATAAAATTCAACCATCATTTATGCATTTGTCCATTTAGAAATCCTCAAGCTCATGAGCTGTAGATCTGAGCCCAAATTTTGAGCTCACGGATGACCAATCACAGAGGTGCGTGCCTCCGAGCTGAACCACAAATGGATCCTTCACAGCATTGTAAATCAGGACCTCAAAGAGTATTATTTAGCCTCAAGCAAAGAGCGCTTGTTTATCAGATGGTGCCTGAGTCTAGGATAAAAACCTCCCCATAAATCTGGGTACCTTTTATGTGCTGGTGGAGACTGGCTGGCTCATTCTGACTTTAAGGCTCTTAAGAATGCATCCGTAAGCATGGCATTCACGTCAAACAGCACACATTAGTTTGATGAGCATCTGAAAATTAATTCTATTGGCTTCATGAGATGTTCAAAAAAAATCTAATTGGTCTTAATGTACTTTCAATAAGACCCATGTCACAGCATTGTGCTGCCTTAACTTTGCCATTTGATTCAAGTGCAGACAAACAAACTATAAATCAAAAATCATTGACAAATCATGACACTTAAAGGGTGAATTCAAGGTGAATCTTTGGCTTGGCTAAAGGTTTTGCATTCATGATTTAGTGTGTGTTGTCACCATACAGGTTCAATAAGCATTGTCAATTTTTCACATTGAGTGTCAGTACGTGCCACGCGACATCCGATAGTGTGCTGGATGTAAGTTATCACGACTGCAGCGATGCAGCGGGTAATTTTCTGAACGTTTTATTTTGTTGTCTGATATATGGTCGCTCAGATATGGCAATGCTAAACCCCAGATGATAAATCAAACATGCAGTGGCTGCCTCTGATAACTCAATAAGCACCTGGACTCCTCCTAACATGTCACACCTGCACTTGTACGTATACGGTTCTTACTCTCGGGCCTCACTGGGGGTTCAATACACCTGCCTGGTGCATTTCAGCAGCCTAGCAGCTGGGAGAGAAACATCATGCATGCTTAATTAGGAGAATCACGAACCATGGGAAGCGGGTGGCAATTTTTAAGGAATAGTTCCTGAATATTATTCAATATATTTATATAGCACCATCGGGTAAAAAGGGTACATTTATGTAGCTTATTTCTATAGAAAAAAATAATAACTATAAAAGATGTACCATGAATTGAGATGCCTCTGTTAAAATATATGAAACATGTTTTTCTCAGAGACCAAACTCCTACACTACTTATAAACAAAGAACATGAAAAATCAAAGCAAATTCATTTTTGGTGCATTTTCCTTTCGCACAGCATAGCATTAAATAAACTTGATTTAATGAGCATATTTAACAAGAGAATTCCAAGGAGAGACTTTGTTGATCAATATTATTGTATACTTTCCACCCAATCAATTTAATGCCTGCTTAGCAGCCATTACCAACTGTGATAAACAGGGGTTTGTTTAAGAAAATAATAAAATGCTGATTCTCAAAACCCTGAGGCGTTTATTAATTTGCATAGAGAAAGGTTCAATGTCATATATGGACGACACACAAACAACCCATTCTATGGATAGATTACACGCTCTCAGACTGTCAACAAGTATTAAAGCCAAACATTGACTTTCAAACCCTCTGCTTGAATTTAAACGACTGTTTACTAAACGTAAGACAGAAATGTTCATAGTCAAATCAGCTCTTTATAAAGCACTTGATCCAGTTTAAAATGTTAACATTTAAATAAACATTAATATTTCTACCCCTCCTAACCCAAGTCAATATTTGCAACAACAAAAAAAATCTGTAAGTAATGATTTTCAAGCCTAAATAAACTAGGTGTGAGGGCAAAAAATAATATTCTCACTTCAGAGTATAAATGTTTCCTTGAGCTGAAATTTGATGCCCTGCTGCAGCGTTATGGACACGTGCAGACGTAGTTGAGTCTACGAAGGCATTTCAGACGGGAGGTAACATTACCAATGCATTTTCTTTTTGTGTTTTACAGGCCAATCTTCTGGCCGGTGTGACAGTATTTCTTACCAACACTACATGAGCTACAGTATTGCTTCAGTGCCTATAAACTCTATAAGGGAGTGAGGAGGGGAGAGGCAGTATGATAACTCAGAGCGTCCTGCTGTAATTATGGTATTCATGAAAAGATGAAATTGAGTGCAGACTAAATCTGTAGCTCTAGGCAAAATCAACAGCTTGGCATTACACCGTGACCCCTGCTTATCTTGAGGATACACCAGACATACCAAAACTTTGCTGTTTTTTTTTCATCAGTCAGGAGTGAGGGAATGAAGTGCATCGATTGCTTGTGATTATTAACTAGACTGAGATAAGCCCTCTCCTTATTATGCAGATTACTGAGGCTCCCCGCTCCAGCATATTGTACAGATGCAAGGGAGCAGCTGCTCTTACAGATGGTGGGTACACGGATCTATCATTATGCCTCCATTGTCTCCACTTCAATTGTTTGGGGGACAACAGAACTGCATCAAAGAGGAATCCGACTGCAATGAATTAAGAAAGAGAAACGAACACCATCAAGTAAATTTATACACCGGAGGCCGTGGAATGGAGAGGAGCGTAAAGCTGAAGCTATTACATATATACAACCATGGAGCCGCCCACTCATGTATACTGTACCCAAATCTGTTGGATGCAGCACTGTGCACGAAACATATGGTGTTTTTTTATTAACAAACAGATATTCATTCAGGACGCAGATATTAATTCAATTATGAAAAGAAAAAGACTTTAAGCAGGAAATGCATACAATCAAACAATTTAGTTAAAAAATTTAAGTGAACTTAATTACTCAAAATATGGCAATTGATGTTAGTTTGCAAAAGTTTTTCTCCAAAGATTTAAATTTTTACTTTTAATTTCCTGTGCACACCCGCTGTCATCAGGTAGATTATCAAACACACCACACACCACAGCTGGTGATGGATCCAGAATTATTAATTTTGAATATATTAAGCCATGCCGTGAAGCCAACCACATTGCAGGTGGAATATGCAGACAACGTCAATTTTGCCCTTAAGGGGAACCTCTGGTTGTCCATTTGACTCACCACACCTCCTACTGTGCACCGCCGAGTTCAGGACACCGGTAGCTCCCCTGATCAAACATGACATTACACTAGAGGGAATTACATGCTCAGATTATAACAGAGAAGGTCACTTGGAGTTGTAAGTCATGACAGCAGACTCACAGTATTTCGCACATCACAAGGGGTAATATTACTTTACGAATTAATGCAGTGACATTAAACTGAGCACAAGTTTCTGACCCTTGTTCAGCAGGCTGGGGCAGGCTTTAAGGTTAGATGGAAATAACTCTATAACATGCATGAAGTATTTATACTGTAGGGACTGTCCCAGTGGGTGACAAAGACAAAAAATGATACTCTACAGTAGCATGAGCTCAGACTACAGGTCTTATATTGGAGCACAATAATAAAGACTGTAAAAAGTACTTCAGCCAAGATTGAGAATAAATTGTTTTGATGTGATGTCCACAGAACTTGGTTTTATATTGTTGTGGTGGCAGACAAAAAAATAAGGCCCATGAAAGTGATCAACTCTCGTCTTTACATGATTTTTCTGTACCAGTGAAGAAGGGGTAGGCTAAACCCAGCAGCCAAAACGCAACTCAATAATGTCAACAGCACAACAGGATTTTATTTTATTTTATGGCAATTTATGCAAACAGGATATTGGGGTTTCCTGTCATAGGGGCAGCATCTATTCTATATAACAGCCGCATTGATTAAAAAACAAGCGCTCCTTCAAAAACAAATGCAAGATGCCCAAGGAGTATCCATACAGCAGTCATAGTAGCAGTAATTCCCATAAGGTGGAGAGAACTAGCATTATTTGCTTCAAATAGAAAATCAATTCCTTGCCAGAATATTTTCTGTTTTCAATATCCTAAAGGAGCCGCTGCCTTCAGATGACCTCAATATAAATCCCTGTTTACGATCTTCTTTCATACTATGTATTTATTCAGTATTGAAGTAAACTTAATGGCATAAATACAACTTGCAAACAGTTCAATGCCTCCAAACACACCGGGTAAAAGATGCAGCAAAATAAGTAGCCCTGTCCCATCCAGTCAGAAAGCTATGTTTTCACATTAATTCCTGAACTTGTATCTGCCATATTCAAATAATAATATAAAAAAAAATGTTTTTCTTTCTTCGGTCATGTGTCATGGGTGGATAGATTGAGCTCCTGTCAGAGCACAAAGCTCTCCTCAGGATGTCCACATTGCCTCGTCTGTTGTTAGGACCTGGTCCACATGGGGCCAGATTTGATTGGAAAGCCCAAAGGGAGGAGTTCCACCAGTCACAGGGGCATTGTTAGCGCCTCCAAAATGGCCAGAGAAGAATGACTGATTATGCAACCACAGCCAGGGTTACTAATAGGAATTCTATTTGAATTTCTAACATAACAGATGTTTGCTGGGCACCTCCATGGAGTGCGCATACACAGTTATGCTAATTTGCCAGTGTTTCCCTTCAAGTTAGCTCAGAGTCATTAGAGCACACAGCTAGCTTAGATCCTTCTGTCAAACTAATAATTGGCCATTATTGATATTAATTAACATTTTTGCTCTCTATGTCCTTTCTGACCCACTATCTGTTAGTAAATCCAGTTACTGAGTCCTATTAGGGCAGGAAAATCCACAGGACTCTATAGTAGTTGTGAGCCATTTATCAGAAAGAGAACATAAATCCAATTAGGAAGGGTACGGACAGTCGTCTTCATTCTCCACTGACTACTTTTTGATATCCATTATAATTTGCTAATACGGCAGATACTGGTGAGCAAAAGGGAGGAGTGGTGGGTTACCATAGCTCACTCCCACCCGTGATGACAGGTGAAAGGGACCAGGAACAATATTCCTGCATGATGAGGCTACACCATCATCAGCTGCTGTTGTTTTGTACTTGTTTCGTCTTTGGAGGACATCATGGCGCGCCTTCCTCTCAACTGCTGGTCGGTCATGATAATTGACCTAAAACTGGAGTATTACAAACAGAAGCCATTAAAGTGTTGATGGTTCATCCTCCAAAAGTAATAGCTTTTGGTCTCCCTGCTATAATGATGCAATGAGCGTCAGTAACAATGTACACCATAGGTTTATGGGCTCAGATCAAGAAATCCTAATAGGTGTCTATTGACTGGTTTATTTCGCACAAAACTCCAAAGGGACTGGTGGTTGCAAGAAAATATATCAAAAAGGCTATCAACAATGGTTGGGTCTTCTGTGCAAAATCAATAGTGAACCATAGATGGCTTGAGTTTTCACAGTTCTCTCTCGTCATTTAAAAGGACTGTAGGCTATATGACGCCTGGAAATCCCCATGAGATATGTGTAACACAGGACCCTAATCTGTTTTAATTTTGGTGAAAAGACTGTAGGCTGTTGTTTTGAGCTTGATAGCAGGTTATTGCTGCTCCAGCCTGACACATTGGGAATGAATGGTTTTGCTTTCTAGAGAGAAAATGGTCCAGTAACATGAAGGATCATGACTTGTTGTTGAAGCAAGTAGCCTAACATAACCTACAGTTTGTGAATTACAAGTTATGATGGTCCTCCCTGAATCCAGATGCTTCTGTGGCAGCCCCGCTTTATGACAAGAGGTATCGCAGTCCCTTTAAAGAGCAGTATTTAATAGCCTCGATTCAAGTGTAAAGGCTTTCTCCCCTGTGCATTACTCCAAGAACCTAATTACAAGTTTCATCATCAATCATGAGCATTATTTATTCAGTAAAATGAATTTCTAATTAATAACTGATGAGCATTATGGCCTCGAAGACTGTAAAGCAATTAATTATGGTTGGCAACAGGGAATATCCCTGTAAAGGACTATCTGGCTCACAGTCACATCACAGTAGTGCCAACAGGCTAATGTCCACAAAGAAGAGGCACTGCGTTGTTTTTGCACCCCAGCTTTATTTAGATAATTACCTTCATGAATGTTGTCTGGGGGCTGTCAAACTGTTGTTGATGTAATAAACACTGGAAATCTGTATTTAATTTTTATTTAACTGCTGTTTTGAACTGTCATTGTCTATACTCTGCTGCCACCCTCTCACCTCACAGATGTTTTTTCAAAGTATGCATTTTAAGGCAAGATATCATCATTGAATGCATGTATAGCCACTATGCTATTTCCATGTGGTGAATGTTACATTTAAAACCAAAATCAATATTGTTTTTGGGGATTTTATTTCATTTTTCAAGTATGAATTGGCTGGTTCACATGTTTTTCAGATTCACATTTTCTATTTTCAGGTTTGCAGTCCTATCATCCAGCTTCATGTTGAATTTAATGCCAATTAGTGACTCAGAGATATAATATGAACTGGTGTACAAATTGCATTCAATTATATATTAAGAAAAATGTGAAATATGTCCATCTTCACAGTATTTAGTGCAGTACGTAGATGGACATGCACATAAAAAACTACACTATTATTATATATTACTATGATATCTTACTTGTCAATTATTTCTAAATGTTGACAATATGTATTGTGAATTGCTATGTTTGCAAGGGGTCATGAAACCTGACTTGTTAGTTACACAGAAACTAATCCATGTGTACTGTCATTTGCAAATTACCATATTTATGACTTTGGTGGTATTGTTAATGGCCGTTATTACATTTGTCGCTGCTATAAATCCCATTATAAAAATATGATATATTTTCTCCCTCATTGCAATTTTGCCAAATTTGTACACAGCATTACATATTTACATTATTGTACTGTTGCCATGTTAAATTAGTCCTTTTTAGGGCCCATTTCCGTTACAGTAGATTGACAATAACAATGGGTCAAACACTGATTGGTTAAAATTAAAGGAGATTATAGTATAACTTCCTTCAGACATTGCAATAAAATAGACACATTATGTAAGAAACACAAAGAAAGTCAAAATGATGATAAAGAACCATGAGAGGCTATAATTCTTTCATTTAGAACATGGAAATCAGCGAAGCATCACTTTAATTTATCTGTTGTTTCAATTCAGCACAAATTTTTGCACATTTGTGGCAATTTCTTTTTGCATATATTCATCTAACACACAACTCCATCTGCACAAAACAGAGATAGATTGAGTCATGCATGGCTGTTTGAGCCATCCAGAGCAAACGTAATAAATGTGTATGACTATAATGCTGAATTGCAGCAGTGTCATAATGTGTACAACTGTTTCCTCATGAGCTGAAAGACGCTACAAGAAACTGTGCATGTTTTTTAATTAGGTAAAAAGCTACTGGTTGTGCGTGCGTGGTGTGTGCCCATGTGTTGTAGCTTGAGTCACGTCACATCTTTGCGATTTAGACATATGCCCATTTAGACATATGTTTCTTTGCAGTCACAAGACAATTCATTAAGTGCATTTGGGATTTTTGTGTATGTCTCTACATGCCATTGGTTTATTCAAAATCCATAATTTATTTTCTCTTTTCTGTATTGAATAGACCAGAAGCACACACAAAAAATTAATAAACAATATGTCCTTTGGGAGTTTCTTTCATTGTATCATTTTCTTTACACATGCATTGGCGGGGAGGGAGTCAAATTTCCTTGGCCAGTCCAAACTATAATATTAAAAAGGCTGCGGTAATATAAAGTATACAATTCATTCATAAATTATCTTCTGTTTTTGTATCTAACATTGAATAATGCGTGTGACAACATCAATCACAATGACCTCGGGGAAAAAAAAAATTAAATTTGTCATTTTTATTATAAGTTTTATTTGAAAAAATATCACATGAATCCAGTAAAATTTGCTGATTTCTTAATTAACTGTTTCAGGAACTATCATCCTTTTTTTTTCTCCAAATGTTCCTACAGTGAGGAGCTTCTGTATTTCAGTTGTGCAATGAAGAATCAGAAATTACTATAGCAAAAGAGCTGGTGTTTGTAATTATCAAACAAGAATCACAGCAAAAGTCGACAAACCAAACAATAAATTATTTGGTCTTCATTTCATTGTTATAATTTGTTCAAATTAAAAAAAGAATACACAGGTAAAATTATGCTATCAGCAACAATAAGTTTGCAGGCACCCTAAGATTTCATCTGCTGTACACTGTTAAACTGCAACTGCAGGAACAATGGGGGCTAAAGTGTACTCTCTTTCTTAACTGGACCCATCACCAGGCACTTTCTCCCGTCTTTCGGCCAGGCCAGATTTAGTAAACATTCAGACCGATCTCAGTGCTACAAATTGTAAACATTTGGTGGGTTTTGTGGCTTCAGGTACCAGTGATTATGCAAAGTGGGATTATACACACTGGGATTGTGTGCCTGCATGCATTTGATTGGCCAATGCAGGACTCGCCAGTGGTCTTATTGCAGTGAATGAGGAGCTGCGTTTTTTTCATGCAGTACAATCATCTGTGTGAAAAAAATATACAGTCTATGGTCCACAGTCTTAGTCTGGTGCCTCTTCTGCCTCACAAGCTCATTAGATACGTTGTTTACGTGACCACCGGCATAAGATAAACTAGTAAAAAGTCTGCATAGATAGCATAGACCCCTGGTGAATGCACAGTAGTGGAGAGAGAAGTGTTTACCTGCTGTAGTTCTGCCACTGCCCTAAATTAGACCGTGGTACATGCCTCAGAAGTGGAGTAGGTCCTCTGGCACAGAGCTGTGTCCACCCGCTGCTCCCATATCATTTAAAAGGATCAATGTAAAGGTCAGATTCAGCTACAGTAAAAAGAGCTCAAGGTAATTCTTCAATATTCACTTACCGTCTAATTGTGCATTCGCTTGCTCCTCTGCAGTTCCCATTTCCAGAGTTGTGAAGTCCTTGTTCCGACTTCGGTGAAACACAAGGATGCTGCTGAAACAAAATGTGTTGTATCCGTGTGTTTAGAGAATTTCAACTTGCATAATAATGAAGAGCAAAGAAAAGGGATATGGTAAGAGGCATGAAGATAATAATACACGTTTTTCGGACTAATCGAAGAATAAAATTGATATGCAAAACATATATTTCCACCAATAATCAAATGTTGTTGTTATTTTTTTACCATCAACCAAACCTGTCGGAAACCTTCCGCCAGGTTTCTGTATATGACATCATCAACTGAGCAACTCCTGCACAAAAACTGACATCACTTTTCCGAATGTTCCTACATGAGGAGCCCCATTTCCCCAGTCGGAAACTCATTTTCCCAAATTATTCCGTCACCACGTGAACGCACCACTAGCTGTTTCCAGGTTAAACGCACTGTAGCATCATTGTTCAGCTAGCGTTAGCAACTTATCGCTAGCTAGCTCATTTAAAAACAATTGCTATCCTCCAGATGAAGCCCGCTCTCCTCTCGCCTGAAACACGAACCCAGTCGTAATTACCAGGGGAGGTGGGGGCTGTTTTAACCAAGACTAAACAGATATTCGCTAACTTTTCCACCCTCCACAAGATGGTAGCCTTCGTACTTTTATGGCACCTGTGCTTCCTGATTGGATGTAGACCGGACTGAAATACGGCTTTCCTATTGGCTGTTCATAAATGTTTCATCGTTTGCAGATGCCAAAATTACTGGGAGGGTTAAACCACTAAAAGTACTTGTACTACAATGTGCTACCTATTTAGTATGAGCCCTACACTTAAAATATTATTAAGGTTAGAATTTGAGTACAATCAGGAAAACTTGCGAAGTGGAAGTTAAAGTTTAATGTATATACACAATATTTGATGGCGTAATATTTCAAGCTGCCATGCTTAAATTTGTTGTAATATTAATATTCAAAATCTATCTATATGTATTCCTGTGTTACAAAACATTATACTTTACACATTATGTATTGTACAGTAGTATGTGTGTGTTGCCTGACGTGCATGTGAAATGGTTGCGTTTCGCTTGTCTCTTAATGGATTAATTAAGAGCTGATAGTTGTTGAACTAATCCGGAGTCAGTGAGTCCGTTCATCGCACATTATTCGACTCTCACAGCACTGCCAGGTCACCACTGACAGTAGATACTCTATATCATCTTCAAGATGAGTGAGACACATAGTAGAGACAGGACTGTGCACATCCCATAACTGTCCTTCTCTGCAGGACAGTTATACACACACACACGAGCACGCACGCACGCACTGAAAGCTCCCGTCTTTCCATCTGGTAAAGTGGGCTGTTGTGATTGATTTGTGGATTTGCTCCTTCTTTTTTTCCCTCCATTTAAGTGAAATAATGTATGGAAGCAATCTGGCAACAGACATTTTGGAAAATCTATTTGAAATCATTTCAGCTGAAGCCATGGCAGTTTGTCTTCTTATGGGAGAGGAGCAAAGTATAATTGTCTGCAGTCTAGTAAAACACAGTATAACTGCCATCACACTTGACTGAGCTTATAGCCAGCTAGTCCCATGGCCTCTAGAAGATAGAGCAGTTAATGTTCCCTTTTATTTTAGCGGATATGTCACTTGTATCGTAGATTTATACCATGATACAGCAATTTTGTCCAAACAGATGGATAATGGTGTCACCGGCAAAAAGCCCTGTTTTTTTATTGAGTTTGGAGCATATTGTTTAGATAGGGGACTGCGTTGAACAGCTCTGCCAGCGCTTCCTCTCTTTATCTCTCTAATCTTGCCAGTATTAGATTTGATCATTTTTGTTTGAAGGAGGAAAATGTGGCTGTAATGGCTTCCTAATAGCAAACACAGGGGATACAAATCCAGGGACCCTGTTCTGTAGTGCTTCCATAAGCACCACTGATTTATAGAGGTCTTTATGACAGAAAGGAAAATGATCTGCTGCAGGTATAAATCAGGTGAGGAGTAGGAAATTGAACTTAGATATCATCTTGTCAGATGCTTAATGCTCTTCCTCCTGTCACATTCGATAGGACCAATTTGGAGAATCCTGCAGAGGTAAAAAGAACACAATTAACAATGACAGTGTGGTAATAGATGAAGCTATAAAATGAACCTGCTGCCTGCAGGATGCTTTGTATGATTTCCACATGAGGTAGTGACAGGGGTGTGTTGTCTCGGCTTTTCATTTCTCGTCCTCTACCCCACTCTATTCTTCTTTTCTGATTTTTTTGGGGTGGTTTCTTGAACATCGTTATGATATATGTAATACTCCACTAAAATAGCAAGAAAACAGAGAGACGGTGTCGTCTTTTATGCTCTTAGTCTGCCCTGTAATTGAATTATTACACCGCGTGTGACGGGCCTTGTTTTTATGTTATTGATTCCCAGGGCATGTTCCATCCTAACACTGCATAAGATTAATCAATATATCAATAGTCAGGCACAAATTATGTATGCACGGGGACATTAAAAGCACAAACAGCCCAAATAAATTATGTTTCTGTATTGGAATCTAATCTAGTATTTGCAAGTAGCTCGGTTTAAGTGAGGCAGTTTTTCATTTCATTTTCCTGCATGTGTCTTTCTAAAAGTGTGTTCTTGTACTTTAGTATATAATCAAGGGTCAACAGTGGATTGTTTGCAGTAATAATTGTCAAACTGTATTGTGCTCATGCAGATTTCATCACACTGACGCGTGTAATGAGTTCGGCAAAGGACAGAGAATGACAATGCTCTCTGATCCCTGAATGTCACTCTGGTATAAAGTACGGCACAGTAGTTTATTGACGGCATCATGCATTCAGCAGCATTCATTTGTGATCTGACAGATAGAACGTGGGGGTGAGAAAACAATGGAGGCCCATCCGTCTGGGTGTGTAGGTTTCAAATGGCTTGAGTTTTAAAAACTAATTTCTTGGAAGCTGATGACCTTTTGTGCAAAGCTGCTCAACTTCACCGAGTGGCAATTCGAGTCCAAACAGCTGAAGAGTTTTACAGTAATAGCCGGAGATCCGCTGCTCGGGAGCCATCACCCCTCGCTGCTCATCAAGCCAAGCTCTTGTATGATCTAATTTGATTTTAATGCTTCTCTGAAGAAGATTGTGCTCTTATTACTGTGTAATGATGCTGTTGTCAAGAACCAGTGGGGATGTCTAATATCACCACCATGTTAACTGCTTCTGTGACACTCATCTCAGCATTTTCCACATTGTCTCCAATGCACAATGGCTTATGCTGTATGCTTCATGACTTTGTTGTTCTTCCTGTTGCATTGAGCTCCATGATTGACAGAAATACTGCAAATCTTTAAAAAAAAATCTTCTTTATTACCTACAGTATGTCTGATATGGTACTTTTTTCGTATTCAGTACAGTAGATAGAGCATAACGATGAAGGTCTACGCTGAGATGAGGAGAATTTTGAAGTGCTCGCATTCGGGGGGCAGCAAATGGAAAAGTGACAAGCCTGGTGCACTTGTCTATTTTACTTATTCTGTGCCTCTGTTTCATATTCTGCCTCGCACCGCAGGGTTATTTTCCTCCAGGGTTCAGGAGGGCACGCTCTTTCATTTCTTCAGAAAATTGTTTCGCAGGATTTCAATCTTTGGCTGCTAGATATGACAAAACACAATATCAAGAACACTTATGTTTCTTATCTGCCATTTTTTCAGGGTATAAATAAAAGATCAGTATAAATTTAAGTCAAGTGGCCTCCGATGCACATGTGAGAGATGAGTATGAAAAGAACTATGAACCTTGGGACAGCCCCGCTGTACATTCTCATCGCTTGCTCAAAATTACCTTGGCACAGGGGCTTTGTATGTCATTTGTTATCCTTGAAAATCAATTAGTGTTTCCATGATAGCAATCCAGATGTCATCCTTTCAGTGAGAAGGACAATGGGACACAAAGAGCTGAGTGTATCTTTTGCTGTCATGTAATATAAACAGTATTTCTCTGGATTGTCCAGGCAGTAATAGGTCAATTAGGTGCAGACTATGATGACTACAGTAAAAACGTGCTGATCGGAGAGTTGAAGGGCCATCCTAAATATCGATTGTGCCTAAATAAGCCTTCGATTTCCATCCGGGTAAAAATCCTCCCACTACATTAATACTAGTCCCAGATTAAGTGTAAGACCTTCAAAGAAAAAGCTGTTTAACTACAGTCGAGAACACAATTTTATTTTAGCAGCTGTTTTCTTTCCTTTTTTTTTTTCATGAGAAACCTACAAACCTCTGTGATCTTTTCATCTGTCTGAAATTATTCAAGCATTGTATGGAGAAACTGAATGTTGTTACAGAGTTGAAAACCTAGCTCACAAATAATAATTCTTCTGACTATAAAGTACAATGTGTCAAAAAATGATTCAGTGCTGTAGAATCAGAAATATTACTCAAACATACATTTTTCAAACCTCACAGCGCAGAGATCTTTGTGGTGATGTATTACTCATCATGATGCACGTATGGGCAGCCCATGTATACCAAAGAACCTCCCAAAGGTGTGAAAACATCCAAACATTGTCCTATTGATGTCCCATTTTTTCTCCCTGTTTGGCTCTTGTCAGAGGTCAACCTCAAACAGCATGCGGTGGAATCAGGCGTTACTGTCTATGTCACATTGATGCATTACAAGACCCAGGAGGTCGTGTCTCTGTAAACATACATTATCAAGAGCCATAGAAGATGTGGGGTGTTGACCTCACCAATAGTTTACGGTGTATCTTCAGGGGAGAAGGGCTGCGTGATGGCAGGGAGCAATCGTGTATCTGCAATGACTTTCTTGTTGCAAATGAAGAGGGTCAAGCAATCAAGACTGGCCGGGCTCTGCGTCAGCACCATTATCCTACACTGTCTGAAATGATCAATGAGCTGCAAAAAAAAAAAAAAAAAAGGATCACAAGACAAGATTGGCCTGCTCATGAAAATTGACAGCTTAAATATGATCCTTAGCGAGAAACTGGGTGGACGGGTCACAAATTAAAAATATACAATCAAATACATGTAACTACAATAAATGTTGTTAGCAGAACAATTTTAAATGATAAATGTCTCTTTATATATTGATGTTGATGAAAAATCAGTTAAAATCCAGCAATAACTGAATGTGTGAAGAGCGGCAACAGTTAATCGATTAGTAATTGATCACTAAATTATTCGCCAACTATTTTGATAATCGATTAATCAGTTCAAGTTAATTTTATGAAAAAAAAAGGTAAATATTCTGATTTCAGCTTCTTAAATGTGAATAGTTTCTGGTTTCTTTGGTCCTCTATTACAGTAAACTGAATATATTTGGTATGGACAAAACAAAACATTATCTTTGGGGTTTAGGAAACACAAACAACATTTTTCACCATTTTATGGACGAAACAACTAATCACTTAATCGAGAAAATAATCAACAGATTGATCGATTATGAAGTTAAACGTTAGTTGTGGCCCTAAATGTGTGTTTATACTTCTGTAGGAATGTGTTGTGATCCTGAGCACACATGTACACAGATGTTCTTAAGTGTTTTATTTAGTATTATTTATACAGAACAGGAATTTGGACATTCAGCAAACAGATAGTCACTTAAGACTGAAAACAGGTACATGACTTTGTCTATATGTAAATAGGTTGTATCGACAATACTGAGGCAGAGACTTTAAAACATAATAGGCACTTAAAGCAGGTGCAGAGTACCAACATAAATCTCTTCCTTTTAGCAATAAATACATGTTGTACGTGCATTCCTATTATGGTAACAAGGGTGTGCAAACAGCTTTTGAGTGCTCCAGTCATGGTCATGAAAGGCACCACATTGTAGAAAAATATTTATAAATAGTTTCCCATAAATAAAAATATATTTTCCCACAAAATATTTGCTTTGTTTTTCTTAAATTCATGTAAACCCAGACAGCAAAAATATTAGAATTCAGTCATAAACACATAAAATATGGAAAATGACAATGGCTTTTACATTATACAGCATCAGAAACAAATGAATTCATTAGCCCTATTGCTCTCGATAAGATGATGAGAAAATGGGCAGGACGTGTGTAATTGTTACTAGAAAGATGGGTTGCTCGGTATTTGCTACCCAACGCTATGCGATTTAATATTTCATTAATAATGCTACAACTATAAAAACAATTGTCAAAAATAAAGACACTGTGTACTGTAAGTTGAAAAGCGCATCAGCTGCCTTGTGAATTCAACTTACGGCAGTTTCTTAACATTATCACGTTTCTTCGAAGAAAAAACTGAAACACCAGCTTGACTTTTATTGACATCACTTCTCCGTTGCTTCATTCCACTTCCATGGCAGACAGATCCTGCTCTCCGTCAGATTTCTCTGAGGGTGGGTCTGGTGACTCTGGGGTGCACTGGCCGTCTGACATGGAATTGGACTCTTCGGCTGTCGGTGTGCCCGGCTCCTGAGTGTCTGGTTCAGCAGGTGCATCAGCAAGCTTGGATTTCTCTGATAATCACAGACAATATTTCATTTTGGTGAATGAATGCATTTAAAAACACGTACCGAGGACCCAAAAACAGAAAAGAGGAAAAGTGTGCAGTAAAATACAGCATTTAAAATTGTATTTCTAAAGGTATGAATATCTGTAACATATTCATGACCATTACATTTCAGTGTCATGATTACCTAAACCAGACTGGTCGGCATCACCATCAGCACCAGACGAGGGGAAGGGTGCCTCAGATGACATCGTCAGTTCGCCAGTGACCACGGGGAGGCTTGGTGCCTGAGGCCTGGTCCTTCTTGCAGGGTTCAAGAAATAACAATATGCACATCGGAATGCTGAAACAACACAAGTAAAAACACCACACACACACACACACACACACACACACACACACACACACACACACACACACACACACACACACACACACACACACACACACACACACACACACACACACACACACACACACACACACACACACACACACACACACACACACACACACACACACACACACACACACACACACAGTTAATATCAACCACAACCAATACATTGTCAGACAACAGGCATAGATAAATATTCATGAATATGACCCAATGACGAAAGAAAAAAAATGCCAGAGATGCATAAACACTTCAGACTGATGTGTCGGACTAGTTTGCATATTCAATCTCCAGTCGTTTTTGCTTACAGGGGTCGGTGGTGGCAGAGGCATTTAAGACATATGATATACTACATTGCCAAACGCTAGAGCGCACAGTGTTTGATGGAGACAAGGGTTTCTCCTCTCTCCCCAATTGCTTTCCTTTCAACCCGACCGGTCGAGGCAGATGGCCGGCCGCCCACCCTGAGTCTGGTTCAGCCGAAGGTTTCTCTTCTCTTCACTGTCACCGTGTGCTTGCTCGTTGTGGGGACTGTTGGGTTTCTGTCTATAGTATTGTGAGGCCTCAGCCTTACTACATCCTCTCAAGTGCCTTGGGATTAGGTGTGTTATTAAAATAGAAAAGAAATTGTTTCTCGACAGACTTACCAATGTATTCAAATTCCTCTCTCAATGCCATTCCGTTATGGGACAGACACTGCTGACATACGAGAGCATATCTATGAGGGAGGAAAGACAATCCAGTGAAGACGAGCATCGAGTACATGAACAGGGTTTAGATTCCATAAAAGATCATTTGATTGATAAATTTAAAAACAGAACAAAACATAAATATTCATAAGCTTAATCAAAGCTCAAGCAGCTCACTGTTACGTCATTTTAGGTGTTGTATCATTTAAGCGTTTAAATAAAACGCACAAGATACTACATGATGCATAACATAACTAGTATCATCACTATAAATACATATGTTGATGTATTCCTCAGGAGATCGCCTCAGTTGTGTACCTGTTCTGAGGGCCGTCTCCAACGAGATACTCAATGACTCTGTCCATGGCGCCTCTTTCCCTCGGGAGCACAGGTCTGGCCAGGGGCGGACCTGGGGGATGCATCCCTGTTAAAGCACAACACCAGCGGCCTTTAGACACGGTCAGTCTGCAGTCTTGAATACAAACTGCAACAAACAGGTTCCGCTCAAAAACAGGTTCCGAGAGCCACAAGACTCAGCTAACTGCACAAACCGTGATGAATTTCACAAAACATGCCCCCTTTTTTTTTCCTTGAAGACTTTCCACTGATCTCACTTGCAGAGCACGTCCAGAATCCCCACTGTGCCGGTGCGTAGTAATTAATATAATCTAACATCAAGAGCAATCATAGGAAGATGACTGGTCATTTCTGTGAGACTTGGCAGAGTCTCAGCATCCTGCTGGTTATTAATTTACCAACATATGGAAACTCTGTGGTGACTCTTTGTATCAAATTGCTTTTCACTTTCAATTTTCGACAGAAGCAGGTGATAACATCAAGTCATGTAAACCATTTGTGAGTTGCTCGCGATGCCAAAGGCAATTTCACCATGCATTAAAAGACATTTAGTGAGATTCCAACACCATCACCTAGAGAACAAACGTAGGTCTGGCTAATTAATCACAGTTAATGTAATCCTGCTTCGTGCATACCTCACAGTTGGCATCCCACATGGCAATTACACCATGCAGCTACCTCCAGGAACACATTTCCTTTACTGTTTGCACTTATTTGCATCTTCTATTGAGTGTTCATAGTCCAGAAATAATTTGTATTGAATATTCAACACCTCTACACTGCACAGATGTCCTCTATACACAACAACTGTTCTATGTAAAGTCTTTTCATCGCATTCGCTGGATTGTTTGTTATATTCAAAAGCCACCAAATGATGCAATGCACAATACGCATCATATTATTGAGGTAAATATTGTGACTGCACCAATAGCCATTGCCGATTTGCAATCCTAGTTCTCAATTATACACTTATTTGAGGAAGGTGGAACCTTTTAATAAGATAGTTAAAAACTACATCCATACAATTACCCATTACTACTAATGTGTAACATATACCACCCCTGCTGACAACACACAAACCACAGAGCCGTGAGCAACTGGGGACACAGAGCCAGGGAAGAGTAAATCACACCTTAATCGACCACATTATGATGCGGTCCCCCTGTGTGCAGGTAACTCACCAACTCCTGAAACAGGTGTTCCAGGGGTCACAGGCCTCCTCATCAAGCTCTGCTGAGCAGCCATAGCCGACAGGCTCCTCTCTGGGGGTCCACCTGGAGCAGAGTGGGAAGATCGTCCAGGATAGGTGGGCCCGGAGGCGAGAGGAGGGCGGGCAGCAGCACCGCTTGCAGGATTTGCCGCCGCAACCACCGTGGGGGTTTTTGGGATGACATTGCGTTGGCGGAGTTCTAATGCAGAAAACAATGCAGGATTGTTTAACAATAGTATGCAGTGCCAGAGGAGAGCAGGGAAATTAGTGCTTTGTTCTTCAGAATGCGTAAAATACCTTGTCCTGGTCTTGGAGTCATCTGGGGTCCGACTGGAGTAGATTCCAGCTCCTTTAGATAACAAGAGAAAGCAAGAGCGTGTTAATAAGTCCAACACAAATAGACAAATCAATGTATATAAAAAAGGGGGAGGGGGGGGACCCACCATTTTTTTCTTGGAATCAGGATCAAACCTCTCCAGAATCATTTTAGCATTTTTGTATGTCTCCGTTTCCATAACTTCTTCAAGCTGCAAAAAGGAGAAAAAAATATTAACAGTATTACAGGATAGATTCAAAAAAAACAATTTGTGAAAAAGAAGTGAATCCTATAATATGAGCTCTATTGCCACGTAATTAGTTGATGATCATCCAATGTGTTACACACATTAATATCTTACGATCACCTACCGTAACATTACAACTAAATGTGACTGATAAAGGGCAGCAGAAAACTTCACTAAATAGTACGTCTTCATTTAACATTAGCTACCAAACGTTTCTAAATATTTACATATGATATGAAGAATAATTACATTCACTACTTCGATAATGGAGAGTGTGAAAATCCATCAGGCCTAATTATTGAAAGTTATTAGACTTGACGGAGGATGACAAGCAATTTCTCAGATTTATTTCTTTGCCGCACTAAATGCTATTAATTAAAGTGACATTAGCGGGGAGGTTTAACTGGCTTAAGTCACTGCACCAATCAAATGCTCTCCGGATTAGAAAGATTCGTCTAACAGGTATCTGGCTGCAGAAAGCTGAGAAGATCACAGAGGGCAACGCTGACAGATAGTGCAAGTCTTCACTGGAGATCACTGGACATCAAATTTCTGACATCATTGGTTATCTTCAGTTCTCTCAAGCTAAAGTCTGATTTCAAGTAGAGATGTTCCAATACCATTTTCCCTAATCAAAAGCGATTACGATATCTGACACCAATCCGTATCGACTGATAGTGAGTATCGATCCAATAACATTGAATTAACAAAACAAAAAAAACATATATGAAGTATTTTAACAGCTGCATAATACTACTGTTAAATAATATGGCGCACTTCTACTTTCGATTGGAAAATATAGAAAACGAGATCAAAACAGGTGTTGTTAAAACAGAGATATATATGAAACGGGACAAATATAAGAACGTCACCTACTATTTTCCTTTTTTGTGCTTTAAGATCCTCTAATTTTTCATCTGGGGAAAAGAAATATTAGAAAATTCAACACAATTAAAAAAAATATGTAATAACATATTTATTAATAAAAAAAACACCTTACTATTTTTTTCTGTTCTTCTTGAAAAAATGACAAAAAGCATTTTGCGCAGTAACCACACTCTAAAAAGGAAAATAAAATAATGGTTATTCTTTATTTTACCAGCGAAGAGAAAATGTGACAGATTATGTTGTATACTTACAATAAGGGAAATATCACGAAGGGAAGAGACAATATGAGCCGTCCCATTAACTGTTCGGGCAGGTACCAGAAATACACAACTATACATGTCATCAAGAAGAGAAGAGACGAGTACAGGAGCAGTCGCCCGACCCATATCTTCAGCTGCCTCTGATACTTCTCACTATATTCCTCAAGAATCTGAATATCCTGTGGGAAAACAAATTTGAATTACATTAGTACAAAAATGTATTTCTATCAAAAATCACAGTAATTTTAAATACATTCAAAAAAATATATTTCAGACAGCAATCATT
Source organism: Scophthalmus maximus (assembly GCF_022379125.1). Lineage (NCBI taxonomy): Eukaryota > Metazoa > Chordata > Actinopteri > Pleuronectiformes > Scophthalmidae > Scophthalmus > Scophthalmus maximus. The sequence goes on along the minus strand of NC_061528.1, from coordinate 10,149,735 downwards.
TAAAGAAGTGAGAACTTTCACTTACTCTCTTTGAAATCAACAAATGACTCACTCATGATTTTTGTGATTGAAATGTTACACCACGGCAGTTTTAAAGTGCCGGATGACCCATCCAAAAATAGTTGGTGGACAGAACAAGACCCGCGCTCTTGGATCCCTATGGTTCTGCTGTAGCATGTGTGTCTGTCACTCTACTCCCCTGGATAAACTGATCTCGCATTCAGCATCGCAGTATAACATGCATGTGTTTTGTGCATGTGTGGCGGAACCATGCAAATGTAAAATTAAGGACAAACAAAACATTCTGCCGTAAGAGATGACAGGATTTTTTCCAGAAGAAACTAACACCCACCTCTTCACAACTTCAATGCCACCTGACCTCTTCAGTGTGCAGTGTCTCTAGCTCTAAGGGCAGGTGCTCAAAATAGCCTAACACCCGCTTGACGGCAGAAGAGCACTAAAGCCCCATCAGTCACCAAATGAGGATTTGGCATTCATCTAGCATCTGTTTTCTTATGGTCAAAAGAGGATGCTTGTTTACACAACCCATCCTCCACAGCACATTTATATTGTGCCGTACACTGTGTTTGTTCTATCAAAAGGAAGGAATTAAAGGAAGACTGGGGGAGTGCATGTTTCTGGATCGAGTTGTCTTTACAAACATCATTGAGCATCATTACACTGACAGATGCCTTCGGTCAGTTTTACTGATAATGCTTCATTTGGTTGCACTCAACAAACCTCAAGGGATTTGCTGTAAAGTACATTTGTTTAAAACGTTGTAAAAAAGAATAAAGAGAGAATTTGTTGATTAGTTTTTTAACAGAGGCATTTTTTTTCACTTCACATTAGAAATAAGCTGTACACTCTTTTAGATCATGTATATTGTTTTGTCTTTTGTCTGAAAGACAAAATGAATGAGTATATTCAAAAAGGTTGTAAAATAACGTATTTATATGTAAACCAACAGTTTTTAGTAATATTTGTGGAAATGTTTCTCGTTTATATTGTCGATCTATCCCTCTAATGACACACTTAATAGCTTGCTTTATCGTACACAGGTCCCACTGTGCAGGTTAGGCAGTAAATGCTGCAAAAATATTTAGAGCATGGTTTGTTGTGCTTCACTCATTTTATAGCATGTTTTCTTACACCCACATGCAAACATAAAAAAGAAAAAAATGTGAAACGTGAAAACAGCACTTTTGGCAATCTGTCAAGTCCATGCGGAAACTTTTTTTAGGTTAAGCATACCTTATCGATTCCTTCCAAAAGCTCTACGGTGGAGGGTTTAGCCTGCAAGACAAACAGTTTAAAATCCTTGTGAGTGGGGGAAGAAAATCATGATGTTTGCAACCGTCGTCTTTGTGAAATCAACTTTTTGGAAGGATGTGAAAAACTTCCTGTTTCATCTTCCCCCTTTTGCACAGTTTGTGTGTGGCTTATGTGCGTTCTTCCGAACTTGGTGATATTAGTAAGTTAGTCTGTGTGTGCCATTTCCATAACGTATATTACAACAGCATAAAGTAGACAGACACAATTAGTAAAAGGTTAAAATACAAACCCTCCACCGTGAGATAACAGCCCCCATGTTGATGATGATGAGGGAGTTCAGGATCTTCTGTTCCTGGGACCCTCCTCTGATTTTCTCTCAGAATTACCTCTCCACCTGTTGACAACAGTGTTTGCGTTGAACATACATTCTCCACATTCTCCTGCAACAAATCCCGCCGTCATGACTGAGATGATGTCCGGGTTTGGATAAAACACCTTCATCCTTCAAATATATCCTAGCATTCATAATATGCAGTTGATAAGAGGTGGACTAAACCGACGAAACATCTTCAAGTGTTGAGTGTTAACACTGCACCACAAATGACCGCGATAGAAACCCTCAGCAAAACAATTGCAAACGAGGCTAAAACGTATAACTTTGTGAAATGTTTGCTGCAGGACTGTGATGATAGATTAGATTACTTTGTAGCCACGAGCACATGTTATGAGTCGAGTCTCTACGTGTCGTCAGCAGGTTGACCTGCCTGAAGCAGACACTCTTTGCTGACTGGAGTTTGAAAAAAAACTTCACTCCGTCTTTGGTTAGCTCAAATCGGCGGTGACCTAACGGCACTCGTTCCCTCACAGGGGAGGAAGTTCTTGCATGTCTGCGACTAACATTCACAAAATGACCCGCTTCCACACGAGCCACGCAGTGAACTGACCAGAGCCAGCGCCGCAGTAGTGCTGGCTAACCTCGGGCAGCTAACAGCTAACGGCTAGCTGCTAGCTGCTAGCGCTTAGCAGCCAAACAGTTCACCACTGTAGCAGCAGCCATTGCTAACTTAAGTTCGTCAAGCGTCAGCTTCCCGACGTTCTATGTGCAAAGCGAGGTCGAATGACGAGGCTGCGAAGTGCAGTGCACGACGCTCACGTGTTGGGGAACTGAGCAGCTTACCTTTCAAAGTCGAGCTGTCCAGGTCGGAACAGCCTGTAGCCGGACAGACAGTCCCGCTCCTGTCTACGACCGGAGGGTGTCTGAGAGCCGAGATGGGGGCGTGGCCTGTGAGGGGGCGCGGGGATATGAGCGCCGCAGGGCCCTCACAACAATCCGCTCTCTGTGTGGGTCTTTAACACGGCCGAACTGGAGGAAAGTACACGTTTAAATGATAGGTGATTAATAACATAACATGTGAACAAGTGAAATGTAATAACTGATGGAATGGATGCTGATTCAGGAAGACGGAAACCGTAGATGTCTTATGCAGAAGTATTTATTATAAGAGCTCAATATTGAGGAGACTTCCGGTTCGGTACACAGATCAACAGGTTCAGAGTGTTCGCCGTCCCAAAATAGTCTGCCCATCCCCGGTCTCCGTAGTGTATTTAGCTTTGTAAGTAATGTTGTCATCTCCCTGCGACTATGACAGCTCGAGAGAGACTTGAGCTGCTCAATGATGGTTTCGGCTTGCCATAGATAAGATGACCTTGCTTGGTGCCTGAGAAGACTTGTCTTTAGAGTTTCACAGGGAGGATAGACAAAAATTCCTCAACAACAGGTGTCAGATTATCATTATGAATCAGTCACCTGTTGGGGGCTGCAGTTATATTAGTACTGCTAGTAGTAGTAGTATGCAATATTTCCTGTAGCCGAAGTCACTCCAATCACATTTTTTTCCTACAATCATTTATTTAATACTTGAGAGTGCGTCCTGAAGGTCCACTTTTAGTTAGTTGATGACTAACTCCATTCAGTCCAATGGCATGAACTAGCCAACTTCACATGCAAGGTGACTCAACATGCATGAAGAGAGGTATTAACATATATTTACATTAGATGGATGTTTTTGTGATAATATATTATTTTTCATATCAGCCAACCTTACTAATAGTATTAGGTTGGCTGTAGCACAGACAGTAACCACTGAATTGCAAGGATGTCGGTTAAAAAAAATGCATGCTCTAGTCTCCCCCATGGCCTGGGACCCAGACAAATTCTGGGAGCTCATTTAAATTTTGCACTGCCAGAATACAGTATGGATCCCCGCCATTGAGAAGTGACAGAAAACTTGCCGGTCCAATCACAAAGCTTTATCCTTTGGGCAACTGGACTAAGTGGCAGTCTATAGACCAAAGTGCTGTACCAACGGGTTGGCCAAGCCCCTTGTGTAACAAAATGGTGCAATTGCCAGGAAATGTCTTGACACAATATTTCGGACAATTTCCGGAGTTAGTGTCAGAAAACACCTAGGGGCTGGCAGGAAAAGTTCTGGAAGATGATCGCGGTAACATTTTCGGACATTTGCATTCTCGCATACAGCCCCTCTGTAAAAGATCGGGTTATTTCCTTGAGATCAAGATCTCTCTTGCAAGAGGCTTGAGTAAACACAAAGCATTATTACAGAAAAATCATACAACATGTCACACAAAGCACAATAAATACAGATTTACAATAACAATTGTTCACCAATTAGTTTTATTGGACTCCAAGGTAGACCTGTATCCCTAATGTGTATAGTTTCTGACGAAGTACAAGTCAGGAATGGCTTTACCTTTGCTGATAGATATAACCTTGATTATGGTCTCAGCAACACCTTGATGACCCAAAAAATAAAGTTGTTGTTCATTGTTCATACATGGATAATGAGTGAAACAGTGAATTGGGAGGAGGGTTACAAACTTGGCAGGATTATTGGGCAGACATTGTGTGGAATATGTTTTTCCAGGTAATCCCAATTGCCAACAAGAAAGAGAACCAAAATGGAGCCATCCTCCATTTTGTTTAAGCAATTCCCCCCTTTCTCTTCCCTCTTCCTTTGAGGATATTAAATGCTTGCCTCCAGCATGACAAGTATAACGCTTGTGGAGAATTTCTATTGTATCATGGTGTTTGCATTTTGTCTTATTTGTCTATCCATACTTGTGCTTGTAGCAACATAGGAAGAGTCATAGTTACAGTCCTTGGCAGCAATATACATCAGTACCACACAAAATATGAATCATACAAGAGAAGTTCAGCCAGTAACCACAAACAGTGTTTATTTTAATGGTAGGTTGACAAAGGCTAACACCAAAGCAACATCAACATATTATCTTACCTTGCTACACATTTGTGCTTTATCGTGCAAAAGAGTCTACAGGAGATCTTGAATGGATTATACTTCCTGGTTCTACCCTGTTTGAAGGCAGGGGGTGAGCATTCGTGTGTTTAAAAATGTTTGGATTTTCATGAAGACGAATGTTACTTGTTCATGTTACATGTTTATCTGTGTAAATGCTTTGCCATTTGGAAACATAAAGACACAAACTGTGAACGTATTTCGCTACATTTTCTGTTTTGTCTTCAGTGAGCTCCCCCACCCCCAGCCCCCCTAGTGGTTTGGTCCAAATTAGGTCTGGAGGGTATATAAAGAGTGGTTCTGGAGCTGGCTCTGTTTGCTGTTCCTTTGTGTTGTGTTGCTGTGCTGCTAATGGAATATAAATGCTAAAGCTAAATTAAATGAAAAAGTGTAGGCCACTGTGCCACCTCTACACTGTGATTCCACAATGGCTGAATACTTCAGGTGAGCCAAACAAAAAAAAAAACATGAACTCTGGCTACAAAACTCAGAAAAGTTTCTGAACCCTGCACTAATCCAGACAATGAAAAATATTTAAGCATTTTTATCAATTTCTTCCTCAGCAATTGATGATTTCTCAATTTGTTTTGTTTAACTTTTACTGATGTTGTTGCTGTAAGGCCTAACTCCACCTTTAGCTGTGACCACAGTGTGAATTGACACACATTGTTGTGGTTTGCTGTGCCTGGCTCTAACTTAACTTAACAGTTGATAGACGTGTCAGAGTTTTCTAACCATTTACTTATGTCAAGCGTATTTATTTTCATGGTTGGACATAAAGGGGGTCAGCAGTTATTTGGTTAGCTAATCTGTTAGCCACTAACATTTCATGGTAGCTAACTCAAACAAATGCTACAGTGAAGCTAATGCTAAGCTAACTCATGTAATTTAGTTTGTTCCCTACACGTTGTCTGTGTAGAAATGTCACTATAATTGACTGTTACAGTCACTGTCATGGCTGTGCGGCTCGCCAGTGATGTATATGTGGGGTTAGTTGGCTAATGGCTGTTGTAGCTCTAACTATGGCTGTAGCTGTAACTTTCGAATTACTGTAGTTGTGGCTGTTGTAATTATCAAAGCTGGGACACACATTTGTAATGGATGTAACATTACTACATGCATGAGTGGTGGAGGTTTGAATGCTTAGGTTGCTCATTCTTTCTGGTCATTGTTACCATCTTGGGTATAATACAGCCTGACCAGCTAGTTAGTCATATTCTGTAGCCTTAGCGGCCTTCAACCCAAGCAAGAACCGTAACTATAGCAAGAAATGTTGATTCATTGAGTGAGCGACAAGCTAGTGTCACTGCTAATGCTACATTGTGAGTCCTTTTTAAAGCACTTTTATCGTCTGGATTGACTTCATCTTCGAATGACCCCTTTCCCTGGTTTCCTCAAAGGTCAGAAGACGGAGCCCCAGTTCAACCAGTTCATCACAAGTGGGCTGACAGAAGAGTCGATATCAAGGAAGGATGAAATACTGATGGGAAAACGAATGCATCCGGGCACCATGTGAGTACACAAAAAAACCCAACAGCACCCCTGTTTAATTGTCATCCTCCATTCTTTGTCATCAAATAGTGTGGATTAGTATTTTTAATTGCTGGTATGTCGTCCTCATCAATTAGTGAATTCAGAAAGTATCATGCAACCTCATACTGTATTTGCTGGATATTTATGTGCAAGTTCTGATCATTCTCTGAATTAATGAAATGAACACGACCAATGACAAAGTCGCTCAAGTGATAATTAATCAAAGCTAGAAAAAGACTGTTCTTGAAGGTGCCGTCACTCTGAGTTATAGATAGGTGGACAGTTTTGTAGACATATTCTTCATAAACATGGGAGAAAATTGTCCATCGCGTGTGGTAGTTGTTTATAATACTTGAACTTGAAATAGTTCACATAGTTTATACATCCATACAGCACCTATAACATCTAACTACACATACATCGTTGTATACATATACATAATGTATATGTTGTGTATTGTCTTCCGACCTCTAACATTGACATGGTGTTAAGTAACTCTTCAGACTGTTGAGAATGGAAATCTTAGGACATTTTTAGAAACACTCAAACCAGTGCCCACCAACAATCATGCCACAGTCCAAGTCACTGAGATCATTTGATCAATGATGTTTTGTTGTGAACATTAACTGTAGCCCCTGACCTGTGTCTGTATAATTATATGCATTGCAATGCTGCCACAAGATTGGCTGACTGTGTGAACGCATGAATAAGCAGATGTAAAGGCCTAAAGGTGATTGGTGCATGTAACAGTTTGTTCTTATTAAAGTCGGGTAACATGCTGAGGAAACAAGGGGAGTAATAGAGTAATATGTCCTGAATTATGTTTTTTTTTTTAGAGCAGCAACATAATCTGAGGAGCTACTGAGAGTACTTTGAGCTTTTGAACGATAAAGTCTGTGCTGGTAGCATTTGTGAATAACTGTGGTGTGTTGGTCAAAACTGAGTTTATTGTTAAGTATGATTCTAGGGTACATAAAACTCCACTTGCAGGGCATCTGGTACCGATTACGATGCATGCCATATAGCTGCAATGCCCCTGGTTTGCATGTGGCTCTGGGACCTTTGTTGCATGTCATACCTCTCATATTTCCTGTCTGTGTACTGTAAACAATAATGATACAGTTTATACTGAGTCAGTTATCCAATAAAGTCAGGTTTATACCCCAACATCAACATATCTTTTTGTAATAGGCCATTGTAGACCACTCAAATCTATCACTGATTTTTTATGGCAATCTTACCTCAGCTTTCCAATTTTTTAATCTCATATGTCTGTTGATTTCATCTATAAACTCTTTCTCAACTGTTGTTTATTTACTAAAGTCAGAGTGTACAGTATATCTACGGCAATATATACAATGTTGATGCACCATGAACTCACCCCGAGGTTCAGGGCAGTGCAGGGCGACTTGGGCATATGAATAAGATGTTTCTTTCTGGGTGGGATAGGTCAACACGCAGGTATTGACTGTGTAGAAAAAGCAAGGTTCACATGTAAAGGAAAATGTATTCAATCTCATCTAAGCTTTTATCTGGATCTGAGATGTCTGAATAAGGCCTCAGTGAATCCATGATCCATTCTCAACCATTTCTTTAGAAGACTACAAAACGGTGCTTACAGATCCAAGGCTTCACTTCTACACATTTTGTCCATCTATAGTGTGAAATGAAAAATTTTCTGGAACCCAGACACATTAAAAGAAATTACACCAGAGATGAGTCCACAAACTATTTACTGCGAATGATAGAACTACAGAATGGAAAATTATTGAAAAATGTATATACTGGCAAATGTTTTCTCACCATAAAATGTACTAAAAAATGTACTGACTGAAATCCAGAACAAAATGATATCCATGATGCATTTACAAAAGAAAGTGTCTATCAATTTTTTTAAGCTATGTTTTTAACTGGCTTGGAAATCTTGATGACACAATTAATACATACGTTTTGGGGTCTTTAGTAATTTTAATATACTTCAATGTGTTTTTAAGTGTAAAGGTTTTTACTTGACACTTTCCATTTCTGTCACAAAAAGAAGACCCTTTTCACACATGGACATCATTCTTCACAAAAAAGAGTCTAAGTATGTTGATGTGAACAGATGTAACTCGAAGTGGCTGGAAAAAGTGGGAGATAAAAAATCAATGATAAAAGTAACTTTTGCAATTACCTATATATAATTTGAAATAGATACAATATAATGAAGAAAGTTTATAATGTTGGTGTCCCATGCTGTGTTATCAAAAGCTGAACAGAGGAATCACAATTTGTAGTGCCACCTTAACCGTATCCACAGCTAAGGGCCACTGGAAGAATGAGTCTTTAAGCCAATAAAGGCAATTTCCAAAGATAATTGGGAACACGTTTCAATACATATGCATGAAAAAAGGATTTTCCGTGCGACCGACTCGTATGCTCATGTAATTGATTGAGGGGATGACCCGTTATATTAAATGTTATTTGAGAACCATCAAAACGCGCAAAATTGCAAATTGCCCAGCTTGTATGTGAATTAATACCTCATTCATCATCATTATGAGTTGATAAGTTAATTTAACCATTTCATTCTGTCTTAATGAGCTATAGTTGAATTAATGTCATGTAATATATGAAAGTAACATTTGAACGGAGGCAATGATTTGAGACAAACCGAGCAGAGACTACTTTAGAAGCATAATGGTGGCATAAATCTCATCAGGCTGCAGCTGATGTCGCTCGCTCTCTTTTAACATTTTGCAAAATATATTTTAGCTCAATGATATGAACATTCCTAACCTGGGGGAAGGTTTTATAGGAGTGAATGCTGGCATGTTTGTTTGTTTGTTGGCAGTGATGGGTGAATCTTGATTGATTGAGTCAATGTTTGGCTGTAACAGCTGGCACGTCAGTTGTAAACACTGTACTGCATCATGATTCAAATGTGAGGACAATATGTTTTCAGATGTAGACTTGGGCTCACGCTGGAGTGTGAATCGCACAGTTTGTGGAATCGAGGTCATGCCTTCAAACCACAAAAAGCACAAGGCTGCGTGTGTGATTGTATAGTCACAGCGATGCTTGTCTTTGTGCGGTTCTCAGTTGGCTCTCGGGGCTCGCCAGTCCTTCATCTGGCGCTGAGTGACTGCGTCTGACCGTCGGGGTGCGCGCCGCCTCCTAGTTCCACCTTAAATGCATTTTGGCCCCGCTTGCTCCCTGTAGTTTAAGGTTTTTTGTCCTCCCGCAGCAGCTGTCACCCCGCATTACTCGCAGTCAGCTAAATGAAACATTATTCTAAACATATGCATCGTAATCAGTCCGGTCACACTTACAAGAACACGCGTTAATAAGGCAATCAATCACTCTGGAACAAGCAAGTTGTTCTGTAACAGCTCATAAACAGTGTGTAATGAAGAATTGGAGGTTAGCGTGACACAGCGCTGATCAGATAATCAATGTCAAAGATGCGATGAATGTCAGTAAATGTAGTTTTCATGTCGTTTCTATAAAATCCTCAATTTACAACAAGCAGTTCAATTACCCTGAAAATACAGTCAATTAAGTAGGGGTGATTGGACAGTAGGGGCAGGATCATCGATCTTTGCATTTCTATCTCGCCGGTGGACGTTTAATTTGGTTTTTCTATTAGCACCGAAATAAAGAAAATATAAAATATATTAAACAACCCCAAAGATTTATTTTCTTGTCAAAAACCATTCGGCGAAGGTGACAGACAGTGTTAGGCATTATGATGAATTCTTTTTTCAGTCGTGCACATTGGATACAAAACTAATCGTGATATTGTGGGTAGTGTTTTTCTGGCCTCCTGTCTTTTCCTTTTTACACCTCCATCTATCTCGGCGCCTTTGTTGTATGGGTTGCAGCCCTCACTTTAGTAAAGAGCACGGAAACACGGTGATATATCACGCCCATATTTGCTGCCCTAATCCTATTTCTATAATGGGGACGTTCAAAAAAGCAACTTATCTTAACGTCCCGTGGGGACGTTTCTGGTGTAGGCTATATTTTAACCAAGTGCAATTAACGACAGTATCGGCTTGTATCATTTAGAGGTAATGTAAAAATAATGGTAAATTATAGGGCCGGAATGACCCGTGATGGCAGGCCTCATATTCCCCGTAGCTTTCCGCGTACTTTTAAAATTAATGTTACACAGAGTTTTCTATAGAAATGGTGTCACAGATCTAAATAAGCCTGTGTTTTTTTTCACTGTCGGAGAAAAAATAAACAATAAATCATTTTAAAAAACAGTATATATATATATATATATATATATATATATATATATATATATATATATATATATATATATATATATATATATATATAATGCAAATATCAATAATGTAAAGAACCGAAATGTGTAAACATTTTTTTTATTTTCCAAGAACAAACACGATCAATAAATAACATGATTTACATTTCATATTGCACATTTTTTCAAGTTAAAATATTTAAATTCATACAGTCATTGAAATTTTAAATACAGAGATATAGAGTTATAACAGAGACTGGAGGGGGACAAAGGTCAAATAGTCATTCTTCGTTTAATTTCCGTGCTTGTTCGTCAGCCCTTTCAAAAAAAAAGTCTCCTTTGAGTGGAAAATGAAGAAATGTTCTCCATCTCCATAATTCAGTCTGAATTTTTTTTTCTTTTGCACACAATACATGATCGTGAATTTTGGGACTGTTGGTTAGTTCACAGGCCAATTTGTGTAGGCTATTAGCGTGGTACATCCAGTGTTTTGACATTAAAAACATTCAGCAAGTCACACAAAAATAAATAATAAGAATCATTAAAAAATAAAGAAAAGGTGTTCAAAAATAGCCTACCATCCACAGTTCATGAAGCTTTTTTGTCCCCCAGGGCGATCAAATATTCAGTTTTCAGCTCTAACAGTAGGACTATCCATGATATTTGCAAAATATTTACTTTTCACGATTTACAGTTCACATGTTTTATAATCAACATATTGGTGATGTCCCAACAGGAACGAATCAAATAGCACATAGCCATTTTACAGGCGCAGACAGATTGTGAAGCCAGGCTGTTTTCATCTGAACTTTTCGCCTCGCTCAGTCCCATTACTGTGTGTGTGTGTGTGTGTGTGTGTGTGTGTATGTGTGTGTGTGTGTGTGTGTGTGTGTGTGTGTGTGTGCGCGCGCGCGCGCCCGCGCGTGTGTGAGAGAGAGAGAGGTCCTACGGGGATTTACACACCTTTTTGAAGATACTGGATTTGCTATAATGAGCTTCAGCAATGTAAATAAGGAGGGTGGTGTGTGTTTGTGTGTATCGAGGTATATTTCCCATCAGCAAACGAATTTTGAGAGGCCCTTTTACAGGCATCTTGTGTGTGTATGTATATAATTTTTTTTAAACCTTCCACGTGTCAGATATTATCTTTATACAGTGCATTGTGTGTACCAGGACTGTCGCCTCGTTCCCGGTCTTTTGTATGTCTAACGACTTCCCTCCGCGGGTTGTTAGCACTTGACAGCGGGTCTCCGAACGAGGAACTTTCCTTGCAGTCGTGTATTCAAAGAAGCTCCATCTATGGTACATGATTGGCAATTTTTGTCATGATCCTCTCGTTATTAACATAAAAATTGACACGAAAGACGCGCTGCAAAAAAGTATGTGCACCCTCCAGCTGATTAGGGGTGTCCCCACAGAGCAGGGGCTGGGTGTCGGAGACGCTATTGCTGCCAAAAAAATCACAGTCTATTAGGCCTATAGTGAAGAAAGATCTGCTGCTGGGCAGAGGAAAGCAGGAGCTTCTGCTCTCTAAATTTAGATGGTATGATTAGCCCACGTTTGTGTCTTCTGAAACCAGAGGAGTCAGAGATGTAGCCAGGCTGGATTTGTCACGTTGGATGTTTGAGTCGCAGAAATATTTGAATTTGTCTCAGTTTCCTTATCAATATTTCTGGTAAATGTAGAGAAACAAATGCATCCAATTGAAATGGCATCTGTGTTTTTCCCTCCCAAATCCAGCACAGTCCATTAAAAAAATTGGTCTACTGGCACAAACACAATGGCACAAGGCTTTTAGAAAAGTCTTTGTATGAGTTGCAAAAAATTTCGTTGCATCGTGTCTTTTTCATTACAAAGAGTTTGTTGATCTTGAATCAGACCTTTTTAGAAATGAATCTCGGTGTGTGTTTGTGTTTACAACGCTGCCTAAGTAAAGGAATGCTTTTACCCGGGTGGGACATTTAAAGGAGGCCTATTCCCTAAAGTAGGACTAGAGAGCAGAAATAAGAAACGGACGCGTGGGGCTTGCGTGACGAGTTATCTGTTGAGTGAAGTTTCTTCTCGTTGGTCCGGTGACGGGACTGACGTCTTGCTGAGAACTGCGGCAGAATATGGCAAAAATCCACTCTCGGATCTTTGCCCCGAGGCTGTGCAGGTGAAGTCCGCGCTGGCGCTCCTGGCGCCCAGCGCGCTCGCCGCCTGGCTGCTGTGGCAGCTCAGGCACGAGCAGGGCCCGGCGGCCGACGGCGCGCTCACCGCCGCCGCCGCCGCCGCGGCCGCCGCAGCCGCCGACGCCGCCGCGGAGCTGTTGAGGCCCGCGGGCGACTGGTAGAGTCCCGGGTGCCTGAAGCTGCAGAGGAGCTCCGGCCGCGAGTAAGGGTGGGAGAGCGCTCGGAAGGTGTCGAGGGGCCGGATGGACGTGGCGAAAGGTGACGAGGCGGCGCCGCTTGCGGCGGCGGCCGCCGCTGCCGCCGTGACACCGACGTGCGGGTAGTAGTGTAGAGGCATGTGCGAGTGGAAAGGGTAAGGTAGACTTCCTGTAGCGGCCGCGTGCGTCATCATGTAAGTGTAGAAGCTGGGGTCTGCCGGATGAGGCCAGGACATCGCCAAGCGCTGCCTTTTATCCTTCATCCTCCTGTTCTGGAACCACACCTGCACACAGAGTCAGAACAAGGCCCATATTGAAGCTGCCATGTTGTGTCCGAGCTCTAAACAGACCTGAAGCGAGGCTCAGCGTCTGCTCAGCACACACACACTCCCACTCTCCCACTCTCACACTTACACACTCACACACTCAGCCCTGCACTGGTATCACACATATCTAATACATTCTCTCACCATGTTACATAAAAACCATCTGTTCTCACATGCAACTTGAGTTCAAATCTAAACATTAACAGCAGTCAGTAAAATATTTTGTATTTTGCAGTAAAAAAATGTTTTTTTTTTACATAAGTAGCATTTAGTCTATGAATTATTTGTTGCCGATGCATAACAGGATAATTGATTGTCATTCAATTGGGGTGACCAACAGGAAAAAAAAATCATTATTCTGTGCACAATTTAAACAACATCACAATGCATCATTTCATGAGCAGAAGTGATAACCTTGATTATATTTTCCCAGTGTGATTATTATCAAATGCTTCTTTTTCTTCCTTTTTTCTACACCTGCACCATTTGTTTCTCCATGCACACGCACACACACCAGGACACGGTTGACATGAGTGATGAAGATTCATCTGCAGCCTGTACCTTAATAGTAGTTTCGGGCAGATTCAGCGCTGCGGCCAACTCGCATCTCCTCGGTCTCGACACGTAATTTTCCCGGTAAAACTCCTTCTCCAGTCGTCCGATCTGTTCCCGGGTGAAGGCGGTCCGGTACCTCCTGACCTGGTCGCTGTTGGAGTTGTTCGATCCCCCCGATAAATTGCCGTTCATGTTCGAGAGGGAGTTTGAGCTCGTGTTGGACGACCCGGAATTACTGTCTGAAAAACCTAAAAAAAAAAATAGAAGAAAAAAAACCAAAAACGTCATTGATGTTGACAACATTGTAATAATATGCTCATGTCACGGCCTGCAGTATATTTGTCAGGCTTAATATAAATAAAGATAAATCGAATGCGGCTATTTTAAGATGTCAGTCGATGTATTTTTATGAAAAGAATGTTTTTTAGCCATTATTACATAATAATATCAACAATAATGATGATAATTTCGTTCAATTTCTATCTTGAGATTGCGAGAGTGAGTAGTGTAATGATAAAAAATAATAATTATAATAAATGATAACAATAATAATAATAATAATAATAATAATAGTTATAATAGTAATAATATAAATATAGCAATAATAATATGATGATTACGATAATATCCGCTCCCTAACATAACAAAAAAAATATATAGATATATAAAGCCAGGGAAACGAGTGAAATCCTACCTTTGTTGTTTTCCTTGTGTTGGCTCGGGGAGCGGTGCGCGGGGCATCCCACCTCCACATCGCTGTTGATGTCGGATTCTTGCGAAACTTCGGAGTAGATGCTCATTTTCTTCCGGCTCTCTGACGATGAGATGTCCGCCGGAGAGGTGTTGTCGCCGTGGTGCGTGCCGAAAAGACTGTCAATTTCAAACTTGCCCTTGGTCGGGATGTCCCCCAGATTTCCGTGCAGGGAAGCCGAAGTTATTCTCGGGCTCAGCCGTCCGCCGTGCTGGGAGTTCTCAAGGGCCTCCAGCACTGAATTTCCCGGCGTGTCTGCGAGTCTCTTCCCTGAGACGGGACTGTGCAGACCTCTCTCCATCAATATCATCTCTTTTCTTATCCTCTCCATCATTAAGCTGTGCAACACGAGGAGGAAGAGAGAGGAGGAGGAGGAGGAGGAGGAGGGGAAAAAAAAAAAGAACACACACACACACAACACACACAACACACACACACACACACACACACACACAAAAACACACAACACTTGTCCAGGGGGCTGGAGCACCAATGAGTTGTGTCGGAGCTAAATCCGCATGCAACTCAGCAACTGTCTCTAAATAACTGTCTTTTTATAAGCAAGACGCCCCAAAATTGGAAGAATCTGAATGCAATCGACGAGCGACTGCTCACGATGAGCCGAGCATCCTTCCTCCCCGCAGCGGCGAAATGTCATTCATCAAAAAAGTGGGTTTGCTGCTCGTTGTTAAAATGCTCGGCTGACGTTGCTCCAATGATCATTTATTGTAACAGGTTTATAAGCAAATAAACAGGAGAGGGCTGTCACTTGATGATGGAGGCGGCCTTCGGTCAGACGAATAATATCCAAGTGGAGGGGAAGAGAGGAGTGAGCAGCGAGGTGCGTGTCCCTGGGTTGATCTCAGTCTGTTGCAGATTGCTCTTGGGTTTGGCCTCTTGGGTGAAATTGACAGTCTGATTAATAAAATGAGCGCTGCAACATTTCCCTCTTCATTTAGGAATATTATTATGCTTTGATTCTCTATTGTTTGCCTCCCCTCTGTTCGCCCTCTGCCCCTCTCTAATCTTTCACTTTTTTTATTTATTCCTCTTATAGCTTTTTATTTTTTTTCACCATTTCTGCGATTTAATCAGTATGTGAAGCACCTTTAACATAAACATGCAAGTTTAGGACAAAAGAGCTAAAGTAGCCTTTATACTTTTTTTAGATTTTTGGGGATTGATATTTGTTTGTGTGCAGTTTTTATAATTTCATTTTCTTTTCTTTTTGTTCCACTCAGGTCTTTATTCGTCAAAAACACATTTTGATGTGGTGATAATTCGAGCATTATAACACATTTCCAGACGACAGCACACAGTTATGAATTTTCTAATGCATGTAGAAATATGTGTAAATATTTAATCTTCTTTTAAAGTAACTGAAACATGTCAGTAATCCCTTTTAAATTCAACAGTGGTTGTTACTGTTCAAGAATGTTAAAGGTGATATTTAATAGTTTCTTCTTTATTCGACTGACTTTGAATTCAAACGAATTAAGCTTTTTCAGATTCCAGAGCTTATACTTAATATTATATTTTTTTAACAATCTTTTTTTTTCTTTTTGGAAAATATTACAAAGAAATAATTTCCCGTCACTGTGTCATAAGCACTGTTCGCTGCGTGGTAATTTTGGTAGTTATCGGAAATAACTGGTACGTGTTTATGGAGCCGATTAATTGTAACCGAGGCTCGATATGTAAAGACATAACACCCACGGACTCGTGCTCTCTCAATGTGAAATGACTGTAGCAGCGGCGCCGTCAGACGAGCCTCTGCGCGTCCTCTGGCGCCCCCTGCAGGATTTTAATGGGCTGCTGAAGGGGTATGGGGCTTCACCTGATGTCCTGACTTGTGTCTGACCTGAGCACTGAGTGTAGCTACAGCTCCGCGGGAAAATAAGTGTATATGAAGATGAATAGATGAAATTATGTATATTCTTTAATAAGGCAGCTGAATTTATAAATTTTTTTTAAGGAGCTGCTGTTCAGTCGAGAGCCTCATTCTCTTTCTGTCCTTTTTTTTAGGGAAGCTGTAGTTAAAATCAAAGTAAAAGAAGCAGAATAGAAGACAATACAGAATCTTAGATTTGAATATCCACTAACTCCATGGAGTTCATCATAATACATTTCAGCTCACTTAATACTTGTCCACTAATGTTCTAATTCGGAGCGACCAAGGGGAATCATCATGTGTTACAGCTTATACACAATAACACCAAATAATACAAAAATCACAATATAATACTGAAGTTAAATGCACCCCTCAGTTTGTTTGTGGAAACAGTTTCCTTTTGTTTTTTTGAATAAAAAAAATATTTATATATATTCAAGTGAGACATTGTATTCTCTGCTCTAAGAGCTTTGGGAATTTACATTTTATATAATTAGGTAATTTGCATACATGTACTGGATTAATTGTGCAGCTGATGAGTCTGTCTATGAATAGGGCTTCCTCTTCAGGGATAATCATTCTCCACGAGTGTTTATGAGTTGCATAATGTTAGTCTTTTGGTAATATAACTTTGACTTCCGGAGTGCCATAGTCAAAATCTCACGTTTCTGCTCAGCTCGTGTGTTAATCTTGTCTTTGCATTGGCAGCTTGGTCCCAACTCGAGATATCAAGTGATGTCTTGTAAGCATGTATTTATTTCAAAGGGCAATTTCAACACAGGAGAACAATATCAGCATTGTTGTCTTTTCTGCTTCTAGTTATAGCTTGTTCAAATTCATGATTTCCCTATTGAAAAAAAGACATAATTACAGATGATATTTGAGTCACGGTTATAAAAAGCACAGGTGTAAATTATAAACTGAATGATGGTTGGGTTTTACTTCTCTGCTTCAGTTTCAGGCTCGCCGTCACTCTGCCCTGGGACACTTGTATAATGTTATTAGTTACACCTGAGGTTCACTGACAGGAACGAGAGGTCTGTTGGTGTCGGAGTAATACTACTTTTTCTTCTTTTTGGGATTTTAGTAACTCAAATCCTGGACCAACCATCACACACACAGCATGTCAGTGCTGGAGTCGTTCCCTCTCTTCTGATACAAATATACTTGGGCATAAAGTGTTTCATGTGGGTTACTTCAAGTGGCCCTCAGGCTGATTCATGTCAGGGATGCATTATATGCTCTTCCAATGAAGTGTTGAGTTGCACCCTAGCAAATATCTGAACCTGCAGTGGGGTGAGGGTGAATAGTTTCTGGGGTTATTTTCAAATGACTTGTCTCCTCACTCAGAGGCAGTTAAGGCTGCAGATTGAGATATTTAAACTGGAGGGAGGTTGAAAAGAGAAGGAATGACAAGGTTTGTTACGTTTCACTGTTCCCACTAGGCATTTCTCTCTTGCAGCAGTTGTAGTTTGTTCCTAGTATAGGCTAATAAAATTAACAAACTAGCTTCTGACTAATTGAAAACTATTTGATCAACACCCAAAGGACCAATGTTGTTCATATTGGTTTTTATTGTAAAATACAACTACACTGTAAAATGTATGAAAACATTTTTTCTTCTGTATTTTAATCCCTAAAAGTTGATATAAAACACAACCAGCTGTAAAGCTGGCAATTTCACAGCAAAGTGTTGATCCAAAGGACAATAGTACATTTAAAAAATATATTTTTTAACACGCATTAATCAACATTTCTGTAAACTTGTAAGTGTTTGACATTCAGCTAATTTCTAACAGTCATCCATTGGCAAGACGGTCTAAAACGAATGAAGTGACTGGTATAAAATCAGTATTCTCAAGATTATGCACATGCCAAGCAAATCAACAGGGGGCGGCATAAAAATGTAAGCATGATAATGTTATATTCATAATAGCATCCACTGTTGGGTGGCATTAGCTAATCCAATTGTGGGCTAAAGAGGAGGTATAGCCTATGTGGAGCTGGGGTGCAACAAACAAGCTGCAACCTTGACTTGAATCGGATGAGACACCTGTTAGTCAAGCAAATGTCTTTATAAGCTTTAACATCTTTTTGTGGCACAGCTGGTCAGAGGTGGTGGCGGCGGCCCTTGCTGCCCTGGTTGAAATGTTTCTTGCATTTGACAGAGCAAAATTGTTGCTGATCCGATATGATCTTGCACTTTATTCATTGAAATTTAGCGATGATTACATGGAGGCCTGAGGATTGATAATTCATCTTAAATGCTGCACAGTAAACCTATTGCCAAATAAATCATTGGTTCAAAAGAAATCTAACCTGTATTGTAGATTCCCAAAACTCGAGGTCTGTATTCCAATTGCTCATCAGTAACTGATTATAATTTTAAATATTTGATTACGCATAAAATAGGCCATCATCTCTAAATGTACCAAGATTGGTTAAATATAGTTTAAGGCTAAGAGCTAATTGAATATAATAGCAATGTCTGTCTTTATTTTTTTCATTCTTTTCATGTAAATGAGCAATCTTACTTTGAAAAGAACCGACTTCCTGTATGTACATTTTCTCAGGAGGACATTTTTAAGCTACTACATGCAATAATTTCCTTGTATTGTTTCATGCAGCGTTGGTGCACAGCCTATATATTTCTGTTTATTAATGTCCAGTTCTGACAGTGTGATACTTGTAGGGCCTCACTTTGCAGTCAAAACGGCCTCAGTTCGTCGTGGCGTGGATTCAACAAGATGTTGGAAATGATCTGAAATTTATCATCTGCACATCTATGCTGTGAATCTCTCGTTTGTACCACATCGCACAGTTTTTCTACTGGATTCAGATCTGTTCTTGGCATTAAAGGATTATTCATGGGGAAATGACTGAATAATTGTACTTTTGACAATTAATTGGAGTTTCATTGCATCAAAATAACTTGTTGGGATTTTAAAAAAGCTGCCTGCCTCAGCAGAAATATGTCATCAGACCAGGCTACGTATTCCTAATCTTCAACTAGTCCAGTTCTTGTTTAGCCGGTATCCACCACAGCCTCACATTTCTGTTCTTTGCTGACAGGCGTGGAACTGCACGTTGTGGTCCGCCCACCTGAAGCTCTGACGTGTTGTGCATTAGTGAGATTCTTTTCTTCTAACCGCAGTTGTAAAGAGGGGTTTATCTAAGTAACTGTAGTATACTGTGAGCAGATGTCCATGTGCTGCGATGAAGTGTTTGGTGGGTGCTGAGCCCACTGTTAATGGTGTACGCTGCTGCAGCAGCTTTGAATTTGGTATGAGCTGCCATGAACACTATGCTGGAGTGAACTGATCCGGTGCTGCTCTGTTGTCATTCAATCTGTGAAATAACTGCAAATCAGAGATGAACATGAATTAGACAGTGAGGGAAGACAATTAATTTTTCCCTTTCTTATTCCATTTAGTAAAACAGATGCTAAGTGTGCTTATTGATTTATTTAAAAAAAAAAATAATTCTGTGATGGTGGGACTTGCTGAGTGCACGAATCCCTTAGGATGGCCATCTGCTTTCACTTCTGTCCAACTGCATCATTGTTTTGTGCTCATGCAGATTGATACCAACTGAGTTAGATTT
Source organism: Scophthalmus maximus (assembly GCF_022379125.1). NCBI lineage: Eukaryota > Metazoa > Chordata > Actinopteri > Pleuronectiformes > Scophthalmidae > Scophthalmus > Scophthalmus maximus. The sequence goes on along the minus strand of NC_061528.1, from coordinate 10,129,840 downwards.
TGTCCTCCTCCGACAGTGAGGTCATTCAGGAAATTGTTCCTTTACAATTTAACAACTGCAGATGACTACGATAAATAAACAACATACCCAGGGGACTCATGAAAAATGTTACCTGGAGTTAAACTGCAGAGGTTTATTCTGAAAGCAGGTTCATGAAGACCCATTATGGTTTGAAAGAAGTCCCATGCCAGATGGGTTTTGTAACACCTTGTGTCTGAGGATCAGTGTTTTTGTAGAATAAGTTATTCTTATCAATATTCATCTGTCTTATACTTATCTTTGCTTCTATTTATTGTGCAGCACAATTTCATGCTTTAAAAAATAACCTTGACTTCAGTTAAGCTGTTGCTTTGTGCCAATATCATGACAGTTCACAAGTTGGCCTTTGCTTGTCTGCAGGCTTCTTTCCTTAACTAAGAACGCCATCTAGTGGCGCCTTGATGTAAATGCAAACAACTGAACAACTGAACAACAGGAGTCAGGGACCAGCACAGTTTTCTGTCGTCACCTTTAGGCCCATATACCATGTTCGAAAAAAACATTCTCTCTATAACAAAAAGACAGAGTAAGATCTGCAAACATCTCAAATATCTATTTTGATGCAGAGCTGTTAAAACATTTTGTTGGAACTTTAAAGTTGAAAAAAGAAGTTGGTCAGTGGTAAAAACAACAACGAGTTAAATGTCCCAGAGTCATTATTCATAGTTATATTTAGATGTTGGTCTTTATTAACGACTCTTTGCTTTTATAAAAGGGGACAGTCACGTGCCAAGCTAAAGATTCTATCGTTTTGAATCTCTTGTATAATAAAAAGAATCATCACTCCTGTTACTGTAACACGGGACGATTTTATCCCCCAACTTTAACTCACTAATTTCATTTCATTTTCTTTTTCCTCAGTCTGTCATCGAAGAAATAATAACAATAATAAAAACACAAGCTTGGCGTCACATTGTTGGAAAATGCTCTACTTTACTTGATAAAAGACACAAAGTAATATTGATATAATCCCACCGTGGTAACTGCTTTGTATCGTACAACACTTTACTAAGGAGTCAACACGGAGCAATAATCGCCCAATGTAAGTTATTACAAATGACCAGTAGTTTTTCATTCAAAGTTTAACAGGAATAACCGTCATATCATTTAAAAATATATATACTCGGGTAAACTCCATTTACGAAACTTCGGGTACCATATTTGACAGTAGCGTTGCATTGAAATTGTTATTGTTTAACATGAGCCTTATGTAAACTGATAACTGCATTGAAAAAAAAAAAAATCTGCAACCACGTGGAAACTGTTTGCGCATGTTTCCTGAAATGAAAGTTGATATACAGGATTGACTATTGTGTTAATTGTCTCTATTGCTATTTGTTTAACGAGATATATGTGGTAATTTTCCACCACGTGAACACATTTGCACTTTGTGGTTTGTGCTGTGAAGCTGAATGTCGTTTCTTTCTCGTCTCCACTCCAAATAAAAACAGTTATTAAAGTCGTGTAAAAGATGGGCCTATAGGTTCAATCCACAGTTCGACGCTTCAGATAGTTTTCTAGTTGTTGTTTTTTTGTATACACACCTTATTTATATTTAAAATGTCTCCGTTTCGATGCCGTCGTTTACTTTTGGGATTCCTTGAGTCAGTTTCGTGGTTTTCAGGAATTAAACTCCGCTGAGAAATATATAAGCGAGCCAGCGAAGTTGAAGCGATGCACACAAATTGGTTTGTAAATAGATCCTCTGTGTACAGGAGCGTTTTCTAGTCTGTTACCTGAGAGATCTGCTCGAAAGTCCTCCAGGAGTTCAAATGGTCCCTTTGCGCCACATGGACATGAACAGGAGCCAGGAAACAATCTGATATTAATCTCCCACTCACCAGATGAGAGAGATTTTCTTTCTAAACCTGTCTGCACCAGGAGAACCGAAATCTGTCGCGAGGCTTCACATCCTGTGTGAAACACACTTCCCTCTGACTCCCACTGACGCGATGATCTGCCGAGTATCAACACTCGGGGAGATTCAGGCAGCGACATGTTTTTTCTCAGAGCAGAGAACTTGAACGAGGGTAGCAGCAAGTTTATTACCAAGGACAATAGACGCGACGGAGAGCTTCCTCCACAGAGCCTGGGAACACAGACAGGCAGACTGCAGCTCCTCAATTTGGCTTCTGACACACTAAACACGAGGGACGAAGAGCAGTAAAAGACACTTAAAGTCAACACTAAAACGTCCCCTTTTTTCTAATTGTGAGAGTTTGTCTGCTTCTGGGACGCGAGGCTCGTGCAGATGTTGCAAAAACTTCTTTTTTTTAAGTCTGCGTGTCACAAATATAAACGTCTGCATTTTTCTTTTTCTACAACAGAAACATTTTCCTCTTCGGGGAAAATGTGTTGACCATTTGGCCCTTGGAGCTGGAGGATAATACAACACGTTCTGGGGAAATTTTGTGAGCATTTGTATTATTATTATTAATAAAATGACCTACAGAGGTAATTTGTCAAAAAACATATTAACGTACATATGTTTACGCTGGAAAATTTGTGTTTTTTCCCCTTTTAAGTTTTAAGTCAACATGTCGCAAGTTTTCTAATGTAATTTTAAAGGAATAATCAAATTTTATTCATAATGCTCTGGGTGTCGAACTTTAGGAGCCACAAGTGATTTGGACATGTTTCTATCTCGCAGTATTAAAAACGCATGATACAAACGTTTAAATATAACCTCAAAAAAGACTTTCTAATATTAGTAGCAAATCCAAATAGTATTTATTATTTAAAACTCCTGTAGAGTAGTTTTCCTATGTTGTCTCTCCACAGGAAATACGGTTGTCTTTGTTTTTATTTTCCATTCTCAGTATTAAATGTATGGGTTTTGCAGTAAAATATTTCAGATACAAACACTCTCCTCAGCAGCTTTTCTGATTCGTTTTAGATTCTTGATTGTTTAGCGGGATGACTCGAAAAGTTATTGACGCATTTGCATGAAAATATGATCAAAGATAGTTCTTGCCCGTGGTAACAGTTTTTTTGGGAAGGATCCGGATCTGGATACAGTAATTAAAAAAAATTATATATTCTTCACCATTGCAAGAAAGGACAATGCCAGAAATTGAGCCATATCTTGAAACTTGACCTTTTTTCAGTCATATCGTCATGGATACATCTCATTTTTATTAATATATGGGCCAGAGGGAGATGCGAATTCAAGTTTTGGCTGAAACAGTATTGGGTGATTACTACTGGTTACTACTGGTTCTGTCGTCACCATATTTAAAATACCAGTCTGTTGCACTGTTCTTTCCTTCTTCTCTCCAACTGCTTTGTGTTATGTTTTCTTATTTTCAAACATGATGAGACTCGATGAAGCAACACAAACATGTTTCTCGGTTGGTTTTAGCCTCCTTGTTGTAACCTTGACGGCCGATGTTGTTGTTAGAGGTCATTTCATCATCACGTGCTTCCTCGGTCTGCCCCAGATGTATTTTTATCTGTAAGCTGTGAATCTACACAGCTCCAGTGATGACTGAAACTTCTGAGAATTATTATCGGCAGAATTAAGCTTAACTGACAAACATTGAAGAGTGAGGACAGTATGGCAGGAGGGAGGCATGTATATAAATCTGTACTGCCCCCTGTTGGATTACAGCCGCAACAGCTCAAATTGTAGCTTTAATAGTGATTTTCTTTTGGGTATTTTTTGAGAATCTTGCCTGGTTCAAACCCCAATCCTGTTAATCTAAAACCTCGGTTTCATCCGTAGTGGTTGGTGGATTTTATGTTTTATGTTTTCTCACCATAAATGAACAAAATAAGCCTGTTTGAGGCTGGATGACGTAAGAAATCTCGTGCCATGTGTTACTTACAGAATTACTCAGTGACACACACACACACACACACACACACACACACACACACACACACACACACAGGCACACGCCATACTTTCTCTGTGTGTAAATGAAACAAACAAAATGAGTCTAATATCTAACCTAATTAATTGGAATATTATTATATTATTATAGAACAGGCAGTTAAACACTTGACCAGGTACATTGTTAGATCGCCACAGGATCGTATGTAGTAAAACTGAACAGTGTCGGTGAAATGCACTTGGACTTGGATTATTATTTTTGTGCGTGTAGTAGTTTTTGATAATTATCATTTGGAGTTTTAATGATTATGCAATGTGAGATAGTCGTTTTCTCCCTTGTTACCCGAACCTTTATTCTAAGGTGCAACACGTTTGACAGGAAATTCTCGGCCGTTCAGTAGCTGCCGCCATGCAGATGATTTTAGAGAGAGCGAGCGAGAGAGAGAGATAGAGAAATTACGATTGTAATGATCATTTTCTTCACAACGGAAAACAGTAAAGCTCCTATTTTGTAGACAATATACACGGTTTATATTAGATATGACCTTAACATAGTCAGTCTGTATAGAAACCTGCAGGTCATGCGGCCGACGCCAGGTTTAAAAGATAATGATTTCAAAAAAAGGATTATGAGCGAGTTGTGGTCACTGTAATCCGGGGAGCTTCACACTGCATGGGCGAGGTTTTTTTTTTCTTCCTTAAATGTCGATGTGGATTTTCGAGAAGCGGATATTCCATCATATGTGTTGTCCCCAGCTCTTATAGCTTCGGGGCGAGCACGAATATAAAGGCCGCATTGTTAACAAGGGAGGGGCCGCAGGAACAGTGCACACCTCCAGGGCTCCAGTGTGCTCTGATAAAGAAAAGCAGTGGATGTCCGACGTGTGAAGCTTGTAATGTTGCAGTGGGGAAAAAAAGGGGGGTTTTTACGACTGTGATCAAGTTGTGTGTAGTATGCAAATGCGTTGGAGCCTACACATTGTTCTAAAGACCCTTTTTATTGTGATTTTGAATATTTCATTATGTCCATGCAAAAAACATTTATAACCTAAACTATTCTATAATTGTGTTTCACTAAGCTTTGCCCCGGGACTCTCCAGTGGTGCATTTAAGTCCCTGTATTTTTCTTTGTAGTCCACTTTATGGGTAAAGTCCACAGAGTCACGTTGTTATTGTTTCTGTCACAGCACCAAAAATAAAACCCCGTGCTCATGTGACACTGAAACTGACATAAGCCAAATAATTCTTAGGATATTTCTGACATTTTTTTTTTTTTTCTGTGTAAATATAGAACACTACACGGATTGTTAGAATTTCACTTCATCCTCCACCCACCCACCCAACACCAAAAATATTTCCTCATGGAGTATTTTGCTTTGCAGCGTATGGAGCAAGGGTGGAGCGGAACGCCACATTTTGCATATCACGTGACGCCGTATTAACAAATCAACAATTACCAAGCCTTTATTCTTCAGGAGTTGCTAAAAGGCTTGCAACACGCGTTTGAGGGGAAGCTCCATGGAAATGTGCGAGCGGAATCCGTTAAATCCCGGCTATGTTGGTTCTCTGTTGAATTTTGCGCCACCTGAGTCGTTGTATTTCTCCAACTTGCGCGGCAATGGAGCCCACATACCCGGGCTGCATCAGCTCCCTTACGGCAGGAGAGAGGTGTGCACGCTCCCGTGGACTTCCTCAAGTTCGTGCACGTCCAGGGCAGCACCGCCGCCACAGAGCCGCGCCTTCGGGGGCTACTGTCCGCCGTTTCTGTCCAACTCGTTGTCTGTGAACGCCAACTCGTCCGTCGGCCACATCAGGGCGCATTTGGAGGAGCCCGCTCGGTGCTTCCAGGACGCGGACCTCAAGGCGGAAGAGCCTGGCACTGGCAGACGAGATGAAGTTTACACAGGGGAGCACGGGGCACACAGTGACGGCGGCTACTCGGATCTGCACGGCCGGTCTCACGGTGCCGCGGCCCGGACGGACGCGGATTCAGCAGGCCCGCTGAACGTGAACGGCACCAAACAGGAGCTCGACCCCCTTCAGTCGCCATCGAGTAACACATGCTCCAGGACGACTTACGCTGAAGGTTAAGTGGCCTTTGATAATTATTTTCTTATCATTTCTACTGGTTATAATCTTCTTTTTAAAATACCACAAAAGGATTTGATTTGTGATTTTAATGTTTAGTTTAATGGCAGTTACTGTTTATTTATTGTCAGTAATAACCCATATCTATTGGTGCATGCTGTTAAATAGAGAACTGGTGGTTTGTCTGTGATATCCTGTGAGTTCATGGGGATGTTTTATGGTCAGATTAAATATCTTATGGCATCAATATTATTTTAATAATACTATAATATCCGGATAGATGATGCTGCTGCTCGTGGTAATAATACCCTTATTTTCCCATGCATGCAGTGGGCGTTCCTTCTTGTGTTTATGCTATTATGAAACCATATTTTTGTAAGGTGTGAGCAGCACTATAAGCAGCACCACTGGGAGCAGTTATTTCCCTTCAGAGACTCTAAGTGTTGCTGAAGTTGTTGTTAATTTAAAAGTATAAAACTTGCATCTGCTCCCTCCAGGTGCCCCGTGGTGCTCGTCACAAGTGAGGATCCGAAAGAAGAGAAAGCCCTACACGAAGCCACAGCTGGCTGAACTTGAGAACGAATTTATGATGAACGAATTCATCAACAGACAGAAGCGCAAGGAGCTGTCGAATAGACTGGACCTGAGCGACCAACAAGTGAAGATCTGGTTTCAGAACCGGAGGATGAAGAAGAAACGACTCATGATGCGCGACCAGGCTTTCTCCGCGTACTGATGACCTTTGGACTTGGCAGCGCACATAATATGTTGTTGTGTTGTAAATATGAGTGTCGCAGCAGCGCACCACGAGCCCTCTTGGTTTGTGCCACTGACCTGTATTTATAAATACGAGTAAAGTGTTTATATTCCAGTCACACAACTGGCTTCAGTTTTATCAAGTCACGAGTTCAGCATTATCAATAGGAATGCAAAAAAATGAATTGCAGATTAAGTTCCAACAGATTTTACGCAGTTGGTCATTTTTGCCTCAGATTCTCCAAATGCGCATGGAGGAGGCCCTGACTCCTGATGGGGCCGTGGTGCTGAAAAACAAACCTGAAATCTTTATTTTCTCTCATCCAACACAAATGTCAGGCCACTCTAAACAGCATATAGTTCGTCTGTAGTTGTGTATTTTAGAAAAATGGCCTGCGCACGTGGTGCAGGCCTTATGTGGAAGCAAACAGTCAAGTTCATGTTTACCGACGGATAGAAGTTAAACAAAAAATATTATTGAAAATATATTATAGCTGCATGTCCCCCCGCCCCCACCAAAATATTTTTTTATTGTAAGTCTTGTTAAAAAAGCAACGTTACATTTTGTTCTCTGTGGCTGCGTCCACATTCAAGGTCGGGGTGTGGAGGAAAAGAAATGCGCCGCATTTAGTGGTAGAACGTGTTTACTCCAAATGTCTGTAAAAACCAAGTACGTTTGTGGATGTGTAATGTTCAAATTGTGTTACTAAAAAGCAAAGTGACATCTGTCCAGTTACGTTTGGATTCTTAATGTGTCAGACCTGGTTCTGTGTCGCCGAGAACAAACGTGATTGTACAAGTCCACACATTAGATTGGTTGCATTGGAATCACTCTTACTTTGAAACTTTGTCCTTTGATTAATATTTAATAAAGATATTTAAACTTCGGATTTAATTAGAGAGAAAAAACAATCCAGAAAGCACGTTATGTTATTGGTAAATACGAAAACGTGAATGCAACCCGCCGTCTCTTTACGCACGAACCAGGGGTCTTTCTGAAGTCGACCCAAACCTGAGAACGAAAACATTTATGAATAAAGAACATTTTAAATTACCCGTAGCCACGTTATTGTTCATCGTGCGAACAATTTTATATTTCTATTCAGGAAATTGAACCGCAGATGTAATACTGGACTTCCCTTTTCTCGAGGCTAGTTTGAAGGTGCCAGAATCTTTCAGTCAGCCGTGCAGTGGTTGTCTACGATACTAATCTGTTGATGTTATTTAAGCTCACACCAGACTGCACCTCTTCCCATCAAATGCTATACGAATGATTTTAAAATGGAGGTCGGCAGGATTCATCCAGTAAACCTCGATATAGTGAATAGTGAATACGATTGTCACTACCTGCCCTTTTAGATAAACCGAATACTCCTCACTTATTGGACGGATGTATGGATGCGGGAATTTGTGCACAACAACAAAAAAAATATAAATTTTATACCAAGAAACTGCAATGACATCTCTGAGAGAGACGAGCCCTCGTTTTAAAATGTACCGCCCTGTAGACACAGTATTCACATCTGCTCCTCGCACTATTCCTCCTTTTAATTCTAAATCAATTAAATATACTTCAAAAAAGTACGTTGACGCATATTTGTCCATTTTCTTAAGTTTTGGTCATATGTGCATGTCAATATTGGCCCTCCTCGTCCTCCTGGGCGCTGCTGCGTAATTCCTCCCCATAGTAAACACACAACACAGCAGCAGCTCAAAGCCACAGCCAAGATCTCCACATGCCATTTGCGCCAAGGTTAATAAGGCTGTGGCCAAATGGATCTGGACTTTTACTCAAAAGTCCCATATGCAACCCTTTATTTAAACTTGCACAGCACATACATTTTGAATGCGATACATGCGCCAAATAACCAACCACCAACAGACTAATACACATGAACCCTTGGATCTATTAATAACGGTCCCTCCCATTGCATCATCGCCACCGCATCATCGTCACATCATTTACTGCTAGTATTGTGTTCCTGTAACACTGCAGGCTTATTTTAGCTTCATGCAAAGTCAGAGGAACATTTCAAATCTGTAATTTGAAAATAAAAGAGATGTTAGTTCTACTATTGACGGTTTCCGATACAAAAAGTTATCCATTTTGTGTGGGTATTTTGTTTGGAGAGCCATTCGATTTAAATGTATTTTTTTAACCGTCAGTCTGGTAGCTGTTGTAGTATATATGTATATGTATACGTCTTCTGGACCCATATGCTGCAGGCCGCGCCTCCTGCTCGCCGTCTGTCTGCCTTCCCTTAGTCTAAAATCCTCACCGCTCGCCATCTTCACCTACTATTAGTTTTTACTGCTCTTGACTATTTTGAACCACAACGCCGAGTTTTTCCTCTGTGCGCAATACGCAACGTTTTCCTCAGTATTTGTTGCTTTATTGCTTTACTGCCGAACGCACACAGGCAGCGCCATGTAGCTCAGGCCCCTTAAGAAGATAGTGGGGGAACAACAACAAAGTTAAGGTCAAGTTAGTAGGATGTGCATCGCAATAGTTCCACACAATATTAGCAAAAAACGTACTTCAGGACAGAGAGAATATAGTCAGTATAAAAGTCTATTTTCTCACGAAATTTTGAAGGAGCATCTCATGCAGATTTGGGAAATGACAGTGTTAAAGTTAATATTACGCACATAAAAGTGGCTCAGCAACAAGACAGTTTCGCTTTTAATGGCCCCAAAACACTCATCTGAAACACAATTCAACGTTTTATTTTATTTATTTATTATTTTTTTTACTTTGTTGGACACGTCAGATTTTTGGGGTCATTTTAATGTGGTGCAAAAGTGCAAAATGCATATAATACTAATAATGAAAAATAATGAAACTAACAATGATAATTTCAAATGACTATATGATTCACAACAAATAAAGCCAAGAAAAGCCACAACGCAAAACAAAACAAAACGAAAAAAGGAAAGCAACAGGTCGAGGTCGCCTTAACTTTGTCTCTCCAGGTCCTACGCACATCATCATTTCTGTGTATCTTCTTTGTATTGTATCTGGAAACTTCAAGTTTGAACTCTTATTTTGTAGATATAACTACAGAAGTGTTTAGCGTGTATTTGTGTTAGCTGGCCCGAGGGCTTTCAACGTGAAGTATAGTGACGGACTGAAGACTACAAAGCGGATTTTACCCCCAATAACAATAAACCCAGTCGCCCTTAAAGCTTCGTCTACATTGTGTGTGACCTTCAAGCTCAAAGCAGAGATGGAGCCGGTCAGTTTACTGTTACAAATGCGTTTCTACTGGAGATACAGATAAATACTTTGTGGTCACTGCTGCAGTCCTGCAAAAAACTATGAAGCGCTTTGTTTTTTATTTAAATGTTTCTCTTCCTCTTTCTCTTTCTCTACTGTGCTGTTAATAATAAACATAAAAAATATATACTCACATAGACACAATCATTGGTCGAATCTTTGAAGATGAGGTTTCTCCGTCCAGCAGAGTTCTCACTCCGTTTAGCGCAGGGAGGCCTAAACACTGCAGGCATGGCCGCTTTGGTGCAATAAAATGATTTGAATGTTGGTGAATTCTTGTTGGACATCACCTGGACCACAGACGGTCAAAGCTGTATATTATTAATCCTTTTTTTCTTCTTTTTTTTTGGACTTGGCAATGCTGTGCTCAGTGATTCATGCTGCAGTTGTCTGTGCTTATGTTTTTTTTTTGTGAGATCCAGAATCAACTTGTTGTGCAGTAGCCATAGCGTGGTGTGTTGGACTTGACTGTTTCCAAACGCGTTCATCTGCAGTGAGCATTGAGAGGAAACCAATGAAAAGCGAAGCAACAAATATTTATTCTTTTTGTCAAGTTTAAGCACTCAAGGGCTCGTCTATTGCTCTGCAATATAATTTATATCAGAATGTGTCATAGAACAGTTCTAGTCTTGTGTTGTTTCTGTTGTGGTGCCATGAGCTTTATTTCGCTGCAGGCCAGAAGGCTCGTGTCTGACAATGAATTCAAATGTTTCTCTTCCAGCGTCTGTTTGTCTGTATTTAACTTACCCCCAACCGTCGTTGTGCTCAGTGTGTTACATGCAATGAAGCCTAAAATGTATTTGCATTAAAAAAAAAGTCCGACTTAATGAGTCGCTCGTGAATCACGCACAGTTCTGCTGTTGTGGTTCAGCAACAGCAGCGGTGCAGACACGGTGGCCTCGGTGCCTTTCTCCTCGAGTCTCGCGTCAAGTCTATCTAACAGGGAGGTCAACTCCAACGTTCCCAAGCCGAACTGTTGCCGCAGACAAACATGCCTCCTCCCCAAATTGCGCAAATTGACTGCGGAATGGGGCTGTGCGCCTCTCATTACATGCCATTACGCGATGGAGACGGTGCTGCTGTGGAGCTTTAAATCATATATTCCAGCAGTGGTTCACAAATTTCCGTTTTTTTTTTTTCCTTTCTGTGAGCTATAGGGCAAGAAGGCTGGAGAGGAGTTTCCTCTGCAGCCAAGGAGCCAATGGAGGCTCGTGCATGCGCTCACATGAGTTTCTCCGGACAGGTTTTAATGACTGATATTATGTATGGTAATTTCTTAGCTGGATCACATGACACAATTACCTCAAGAATCGATCAAGATGTATTGCAGGTCTGCCTACGCTTCCGATTTTTTCTCCCTGGCGGGGTCTCTCCACGCGCCCGTGGTGCTATAGATGGACAAAGTTTAACACAGCCGAGCTGCCAATTCCTCTGCTCCCTTGCAAAGAGGGAAGGGGAAGACGAGATATGACGGAATACGATGATCGCGGCTGTGCGTCAAATATGTATTTGCCGAGCTGCACTTATTACGTTTCGACGCCTGATTTTACATCGGTCTCCTCGTTTTTACCGCAGACCACTTCGTGTCAGGTCAATTTCCCCTATTCCCCCAACATAGCGCAAGTCCAACCGGTTCGCGAGGTCGCTTTCAGGGATTATGGACTGGACCATCCGAGCAAATGGCATTACCGGGGCAATTACGCGTCTTACTACTCCACGGAGGAGATCATGCATCGGGACTTGATCCAGTCCTCCGGCAGCAGGGCGGAAGTGCTATTCAAAAACGAGTCCTTGTACGGCCACCGCGGAGGGACGAGCTCGCCGTGCAATTTCTTCGCCGGTGTCGGCCGGAACGGGGTTCTCCCCCAGGGCTTCGACCAGTTTTTGGACACTCCGAACTCGGACAAGCACGGCGCGGAGCCCCCCAAACAAAAGACAGACTCTGCTCCTCCCGGGGATGCTTCGAACAACGAGCAGGCTCTGACCAAACTGGAGGAGCACAAAGCTGACCCGAGCGGCAGCGTGGACGAGGAGGACTCGTCCTCCAACTGCGGCGACAAGAGCAGCCAACAGAGTAAGTCGTTTTTCGTCTTTGTCCCGTGTATGAGGTGTTCACTTGAGACAATGGGGGTGATCTGCGCTGCACCACGTCCACCACCGCGATCCGTCCGCGGTTGTGTGGCGCTTTATATGCATGCAAAGGCTTTTTATATCCCTATAAGATTTACTTAACGGTTGTAAAGGTATTTACAATGCGGACACCGTCAAGTAACCGTAGTTTAAAGGTTACCTGGTGTCTAGTAACAATGCGAGGCTCATGGCATTGATTTGTTTCGGAAGGGAATTGAATAGAGGTGGCGTTATTTTATTAAAGTTTTTACATCGTCTTATAGGCGAAGTTATGTAGATGTAACAGCAGCTTTGAGGCATAATGTGATAGTTTGTCTCCAGACGCCAGCATATAATTAATATTCAGTGCAGTGTAAGTTCATTTTAATGCTAATTCCTCTGGTGTGTGTGTGTGTGTGTGTGTGTGTGTGTGTGTGTGTGTGTGTGTGTGTGTGTGTGTGTGTGTGTGTGTGTGTGTGTGTGTGTGTGTGTGTGTGTGTGTGTGTGTGTGTGTGTGTGTGTGTGTGTGTGTGGGGGGGGGGGGGGGGGGGGGGGGGGGGGGGGGGGGGGGGGGGGGGGGGGGGGGGGGGGGGGGGGGGGGGGGGGGGGGGCTTTGTGCAGAAATGAATATATAAATTATACGTGTAAAGATATGCACTATATTTAAGTTAAATATTTATAACCTGACCTTCATTTCTGCCTACATTTTTTCATGTATTCATTTTTCCCTTTTCCCCTTTCTTGTGCAGGTTCATCAACCAAGTCCAGGAAGAAGAGGTGTCCTTACTCCAAATACCAGATCCGAGAACTTGAACGAGAGTTTTTCTTCAACGTGTACATTAACAAAGAGAAGCGGCTGCAGCTGTCCCGAATGTTGAACCTGTCTGATCGGCAGGTGAAGATCTGGTTTCAGAACAGACGGATGAAGGAGAAAAAGCTGAACCGCGACCGCCTACAGTATTTCACCGGGAATCCTCTATTCTGATGTCCAAACATAGTAGCACGAACACACACACACACACACACACACACACACACACACGCTTTCCAAAGACTGCTCCTCTCTGTATATATGAACCCTGATCATTCTGTACAAACAATTTATTCTACACACTAAAAAATATGGCATTTCATTTATTTTTATTTTATTTTTTTTGCATAATACAATCATAACAATTATTTATTTGTGTTCACATATTTTCCTCGTTATTGGCAACACGTATTTCAGCAAAGTGCGAGGTGCTGTGCTTGGAAATTATTTATACAAAACGTATATGTAGGCTTCTTCTTCCTTGTGTACTGTGTAAAGACGCATGTAATGTACGTTGTGGTGTGAAATAAAGTAGACACGGAGAAAAAAAAATATGCATCATAGTCACGAAAGCTGTCACATGATCCCAGTCCGATATCTACATGGCATCAGACGACATGGAGGGAATTATCTACAGATTCGTCGACGGGGCGGTTTGGCGCTCGCAGGCCTGTATGGTCCTGGTTATTTCCTTCTCTTTCAAACACTAGATTGTTTACTAAACCTTGAACCGTCTAGACAGTATAATAAAAGCAGCTGTAAATGCCTAAATAGGGGGCTATTGGACTTTGGTGCCCCAACCCCCAGACCACAAGAAGACTGTTTCACTTCGCCCATATTTAGCTCCTTTTGACATCTTAGGACTTGAGATGTATAGCGATGTTTACTGGAGAACAATGGGAGGTGTTCTGTTAAGGAGCCGCCATCTGAAAAAATCCAAGTTCAATCTGCTCGTGTGTTATTAAAAAAAGCGGGTGAAATGTGGCTTTGACGCAGTCGAATCTGTCGCAGAGGACGACCATTACTAAATATTCGCAAAGTAGCGGCGCGTATTTTCCTCTTTTGAATGAATGCAGGTGAGAACTGCAGCGGGGCTGGCCCTATAGCAGAATGAATGAATGAATGTGAATGCAATATTTACCTCAGCAGTGTATATCCTTATTTTTGTAATCAGTAGAGGCAAACTATTCAAATTGTGACACCAGATCATTTTCACTTCTGGTCTATGTGCAGCAACAATTAGGGCCTCGCTCTCCTCGTCTCAGCGAGCTTTATAGAAACAACAATGGAGTGGGGATTGCTGCTTATTTCCTTTAGTACTTTCCCCCCGAAAGGCAGTTAGAAAACTGAGGTTTCATTACGCGTTTAATTGTCTCGTCATCATGTCCTACAGTGAAATCCCATTACCAACTGTGTGTGGAGCGTCTCACTCCGGTTCTCGGTGTATCCACATGAGGGCAGACTTGCTGCTTCTGGCTCGAGGTGGGAAATGCAGAGTTCAGCCAAATTCAACACCAAACACCCTGCACGAAAAACCAGTCAGTGGAGGAACAAAAAAATCGTTCAGCACCGGTGTATTTTTTAATTTAGATGTTTATTTTAATGTGCAGCTGCAACCACGGGCCACAATTATGTTGGGATTTCAGTTTGATATCAAACTGATAAAAAGTCTGCATTTTTTCTCAGGCGGTCTGACAACGTGTAACACACATAGTCTCTTTTCACTCTGTGCAAATGCTGCTTGGTGTCTTCCCAACTGCAATCACACTTGCAACAAGTCGTGTTCAAGTGTTTTGAAAGGACAAGCTACAAAAAAGAGAAATCTTGATTCTTCCCGTGTCCTTGTCATGTGAACCGTACAGACTTCGATCGCTACCTGAAGGCCGCACGGTCTTATAGGCCACTCGAGTCTTGTGCTTTGTTTCTGTTTAAAAAAAAAACATTTAACGTTTGCTGCTTTAAATGTATATATATATTTTTAATTGCCGTGTATCTGCGTCTGCAATTCCTGCTGGTTATTTGTTTTAAACATAAGAGCAGAGCTCCTCCACAAAAGAGCAGAAGCAGAGTTCAATCCTTTTTTTTTAAGTATCCATATCCATTTATCTGTTGTATCCTTTTTTTTTAAAACATGAGTATATATCTTTTTTCATTGTTATTATTGCTAATAGTTTATTATAAATGAAGAGTAATCTTCCACATTAAAAATACTTTTAGTGCATCACGTTATGTATAAAAATCCCAATCTTATCTCAGAGAAATTCATTGTAAGAAACATGATTATTAAAGCAAAAATATGATGTCCGTGTTGTCAGAAGTCTCAATTAACGTTATTTTTTCCCCCTTTTAAAATGACTGAATATGATAAACTGCTATGGGGAATTTATTTTCAAAGGCTATGTTATTATCAAAATGAGGATATTTCACTAGGCTTGTTTTTGTTCTTTGTGAATCGTGCGATGTTTTTATTTTTGCAAAACCAACTGTTAATGACCAGTAACCTGGAAAACAACCAATACGACGTGTATACGTCTCAAACACGTTGTGTGATTGTGAACTTGTCGCATCAATACCAAAGACAGAATTACTTAAAGTAGCATTTAGTTTGTTTTTTCTTTTTTATTGTCAGACCTGTAGAGTCATTGGTAATCATTGTGGCCCGGGCTCATTATTCATTTTTTTGCGGCTTCTAATGTTTTTATTCGTCCCCTCTTCTGTTTCTGCGTGGCTCTGTATTTTGCACACATATGCCTTAAATCCTTACAGACAACAACAATGGAGCACTGAGCAATAATGATATTCCCCAGACCATGAACACCGACACATTCAGCAGACTTTCTTTTCGAACTTTGCATTTGCACGTCTTAAAAAATACACTTGTGGCAAAATGCAAACAAACGCTCTTTTCGTTGATGACTATAGAGCAAATAATAAAAGACACATTTCTATATGGATTAATTGTACTTTATTTCACAACAGTAGACCTCTAGTGTTGACCTTCAAGCAACTGAGACCTTCGAGTGGCTGAGAGGATTAACTTTGGGAACGGTGGGCTCGCATCTTACGTCCAGGCTCCTTGTTTTAATGCTGACATCTTGCAGGAAATGCAAAAGGCCCAATGCACAATTCAACAAAATGCCATAAAAGCAAATAAGCTCAAAAGCAAAACAAACTAAAACAGTTAATCAATTAAAATAAGTGGCAGTATGCTCACACCATGTAATATTATGTTTCCTATTTTAAGTGAAAGACATTGGACGCAGTAAAATATATGTAAATACAGTTAATGTGGACCTGGAGGCATATGAATGGTTCATATTAATAAAGAAGGAAACTGGATTCAATGGGTGCGTTGATGTAGACTGCAGTTGTTGCCTATATGCGCCATGTATAGGAAACACACACACACACACACACACACACACACACACACACACACACACACACACACACACACACACACACACACACACACACACACACACACACACTCACACACACACTCACACACACTCGTCCTTTTGGGCGTTTCAACACGTTGAGCCTCGGTGGTTGGGCAGCGCGGATCCAAAATGAAAGTTCACTGTCTCTAATTCAAATCAAATGTGATAATTGCCTCGGTTTTTTATTGAGCAGCCTCTGTAAAGTCCCGCGGTGACCCCCCCCCCCCCCCCCCCCCCCCCCCCCCCCCCCCCCCCCCCCCCCCCCGCTCGTCTGCAAACCAATTTCAAGTCCGTGTTGTAGGTGTCGCTGTTGACCACGTCTGCATCCGCAGTACGCGCGGGTGCGGGGAGAGGAGGCTGCGTCTCAAGTCCATTTTCAAATCTCATTGGTGGGCTTGTCATGTGGTCGGGAGGCATCCTGACTTACACGGGAGATTGTTTTTCCTAGATATGTCAGCTTACAAAGGACATCTCTCTCCTCCAAAGAGCCTAACCCCCCAAAATGTCCTTCCCCAGTAGCTCTCCTGCGGCAAACACGTTCTTAGTGGACTCTCTAATCGGGGCTTGCAGGACGGACAGCTTCTACTCCAACAGCAACATGTACATGCCGTCCGGCTCCGACATGGGAACTTACGGAATGCAAACCTGTGGACTCCTGCCGTCTTTCGGCAAACGAGGGGAGGTCAGCCACCAAACTATGGGCATGAATGTCCACTCGTACATACCTCAGATAGATAACTGGGCTGACCCGAACAGAGCCTGCAGAATAGAGCCGTCCACTCCGATGACAAACTGTTCGTTCTCACAGAGCATAAAGGAGGAGAGTAACTGCTGCATGTACTCCGACAAGAGAGTGCAAAAAGTCAGCCTGACAGAAGTCCCCGCTTATTCTAACGTGACCCCCGAGTCCTGTCCCGTCGACGGTCCCGAGGTCCCGGTGCCGGGCTATTTCAGACTGAGCCAAACTTATGCGAACGGGAAGCAGCAGGAGAACTACTGCCACGAGCCGCCGAGTCCCAACCCGACGCTGATGCAGCTCAGCCGGCTCACCCCGAAACCGCAGCCATCCTCCGCCTCGTCGTCGTCGTCGTCGTCCTCCTCCTCCTCCAATTTCGCAGAGGTCGAGAAGAAAGGCGAGGACGACCCCGACACCTCGAGGACTCCGGTGCCCGCGCAAAGTCCCGACCCAAAGTCGGGCTCGGAGGAGAGGCACTGCTCCATGGACATGGAGGCGCCCCTGTCCAGTCCCGAGCTGCAGCTGAAGGAGGGGAAAGGTGGGTTGGCTACAATGAAAGCTTTTATCTCGTGGCGCTGTGTTGAGAGAGGCTGTAGCATCATAAAACCAAGTATAAAACACAAACAACCCGAAAGTCGTAATGTTTAATGAGAGTCTTTCTCAGGTTGCAGTTAAAGGCAACAGAGAATGGTTTTACCATGCAGCATGCAGAATCACCCCCCCCCCCCCGTTTTTTAAACCTCAGATATTTTAATTAAAACTACTGTTGTAGTTTTTCAATGTATAGGATAGTGTCACAATGAGTTGCTTTACATTTATATGTATTGCACTATCTTCAGAATCAGAGAAAAGGCACATGTAAGCTGCTCTGATAATCCTACCTCCCTTTTCCAACATTTGCATTAAGAATTCAGTCAAGGATCTTAAAAAAAAAACAACCTGGTGCATTAGCAGCTGTCAGGCTGAGCACATTTCATTCTCTGCATCTCACAAACTGGAGCCTTGCAACATGCGAAAACCACTGAATTTGAAATGCAACGTGGGGTCGGATCATTTGAACAGCTTAATCAAAGATTACATCAATTACGCGTTAATGCTCTTTAATATTTAATGAAATTAATGGATTATTTTTCTTCGAGCTGTATGAAGAGGTATTCCCGGTGCGTGCGGTTTGATCAGTTGGGGTTTCAATTTCATTTCTCTTTTATTAGTGATGGTGGCCTGCTCGTGACTAATAACATCCCCTGGTTATTAATTACTCTGTGGAGGCGTTGAATATTGTGTGTTATTTCCCAGAGGTGGGGATGTGAAGCAGCAGGTTGAGGCTTAGCTTTTTTTTTGTCTTTTTTTTTTTTTTTCAAACATGAAGCTAAAAATAACACCTGATGTGAAATCTCCACAGGCTGCAAGAGCGACGCGCCGACCAGCAACTGGTTAACGGCGAGGAGTGGGAGAAAGAAGCGGTGCCCCTACACGAAGCACCAGACCTTGGAGTTGGAGAAGGAGTTCCTCTTCAACATGTACCTGACCCGAGAGCGCCGCCTAGAGATCAGCAGGGGCGTCAACCTGACCGACAGGCAGGTCAAGATCTGGTTCCAGAACCGCAGGATGAAGCTGAAGAAAATGAACAGGGAGAACCGCATCCGCGAACTCACCTCGAATCTCACCTTTTCGTGAGCTCGCATTCTTTCCAGTGGTTAGCTCTTCATTTTATTTGTAATGTCTCTCGTATTCAGTTTGATGCTTTTGGTGGCATTGGACGTTTATCTATCAATTTCAGCGAAACTGTGACTATACGTGTGCCCCCTTTTAGTACTTTGTGTGGCGTCTCGTGTTCTATTTGTTTCATTTTTTTGTTTTTTTTTATCACATCAGGGTAACACTTTTTGTTCTTAAATTATTGGAGGAGCAATTCTCCCCCCTCTGGCGTGTAGACATGGATATATTCTATTGTGTCGGGGCGGTGAGCCGTGTGGAAGGATGTTCCTTTATTTCAGTCATGAAAGCACATTTATTGTCGTGTATGTGGTGCAACATTTGTTTTTACAGTGAAAAGTGCAAAGCCAATTTGCTCAGTAGTGAAATGTTTTCAGTGGGCCTTTTTTTTGAAGTGGCGGAAAACGGTGTTCATCTGTGGATTTGACTGCATGTGTGTGGCATGTATCTTGCAATAAATAGATTGTCAAATAAGTGTTTTGGTTTTTGTCGTCATCTGTGATTGGTGCAGACATGTTGCATTTGCAGCATTATCCTTTTTTTAGTTGTTGCTTCAAACGGTCATGATGCGGAGGAAGGAATCATAGAAAGCAAAATGCATTCTCGACACGAGCCTGTTGCACAAAGAAGTTGCATCTCAAATGTCCCTAATGTGTTCCCGATTTAAACGAGTGTTTACAGCGGCGCTCCAACTTGATGACGCCTATTTTTTTTATTTTTAAAAATGTCGTATTTGTACCGGCATTAGTTCATTGGTTTAGATGTTATAGGATACAATAGTCCGTCACACGCTTTCAAGATTTTCGCATTTTCCGCAGACAATACATTTAAAGCAACAGACTCACATTCATGAATTTAAGAACAAAAAAAATAGTCTTAATAAGACAACAAATGTTCAGTCCTTTTCTGTCGTCCACTATAGTCGCCCGTGTCTGTGGATAAGAGAGGGGCACGTGTAGCAGATAGACAGAGGCGCAAAGGGGGGGCTGGGGTCTGGTAATCAAATAAATATGCTGTTGCTATTATATCCAGGGCTCTTTGTAACTACACCAGCAGTCCACGGTCCTCAGTCAGGAGGGGTTGAGTTGTGTTCAGGCAGGACTCGGCTCTTCCTCCTCTGCGGGCGACGCAGGGCCTCGGCGGCCACGTTGTTTCTTTTCCATTGTGCAGAATAACTTCATATTTCATCGTTATGCGTGATGCAGGAGCATGTAGCTGCAAATATGACCCCACGTCTCAACCATTTCTCTAGTAACTTCCCCCCTTTCCTGACTGATGTTAAAAAAAACCCACAGAAAACATGCATAACGTGCAAAAACGTCACTTCTCTCATTACTTCATTTCAGTTATTACTTTTAAATCACACCTTCCAATCAACTAATACACAGATCTGCTTAGCTTCTCCAAGTCTTTCTCTTTCTTTTTTATTGACGGCCTGTATAATCACACACACCTCATAAAACATTTATTGATACATAAAGGCATTATTGCCCTCCTTTGAATTAATACAGTAATTTTCACAACTGCCATTTCCTGCGCAACTTTAAAAATTAAACCGACCCCAGAAAATATGTTTCCTCGCCCGAATATTAACAATGGATTCGCCGCATTGTGAAGGGAAATGGCGTCTGTTATTTTACAGCATGTTATTACATCTATTTTTACGAGGACTCCGTCAGTCTATAAACCATTTTACTGGCATTGAGGGTATCAGGACGATATTATAAGAGTTTTCTCAAACATTGAGATGCAGGGAATCCGTCTTGGTGGAGTGTGTGTGTGTGTGTGTGTGTGTGTGAGAGAGAGGGGGGGCGTTATTCCTTTTTTTGTATTGTTGCAACATCCTGCAGCCACAAGCTCATGAGAAACGGAAGAAGAAAAAAAAATCATTTGCATTTATTTGAGCGATTCTTTTCTCCCTCCAGTCACATCTGACGGGCCTTTTTATTATTTGTGAAATGAAAAGCGAAATTAAACCTGAGGAGGAAAAGAAAAAAAGGAAAAGGAAGGGGAGAGGGAGAGCGCAAGGGCAGGATTGATTTACTTGCTGTATTGGTAAATATGACCACGTGATCCATGTAACCAATCCCTGTAGATGCAGGCCAGCAAAAATACCATGATTGTTCATAGAGGGAAGCTTCCCCGTAACAGTGCTAGCCTTATTATATGAGTAGGAAGAGATCAAAAATGTCTTCCAGTGGCACGCTCAGCAACTGCTATGTGGACGCGATAATGGGGCAGCAGGAGCCGGAGGATGTGTACGGCGCTCGCTTTATCCAGGCTCCACACTCGTTGACCCCGAGGCCGTCAGGTGCCGGGGACAACGCGGACTTCTCCTCTTGCAATTTTGCGCCAAAGTCCGCGGTTTTCTCGTCGTCGTGGTCCTCGGTCCACCCGCAGGGGATCTACCATCCGTACGTGCACCACCACCACCACCACCAGTCCCATCTGCCCGCCTCGGACGGCCGATACGTGGGCGTGCGCTCCTGGATGGACCCCATCTCCAACCACGTCTCGTTCGGCGGATTCCACTCGAGCAGCCGGTCGTACGGGACGAAGCCCGACGTGCTGCCGCGGAAGGCGGCGGAGTGCGACGCGCTGGAGCCGGAGGCGCGGCCGCTCGCCGGCGAGTTCGCGTGCGCGCCGTCGGAGTGTCCGGAGAAGGCGACCAAGGAGCACAGTGGAAGTGAGCTTTCGAGCCACAGCGAGCCCAAAGAGGAGAAACAACAACAACTTGACCCAAGTAAGTAAACGAAATAGCCAGTAATGATTTACAGCCCCACGAACTGTATGAGCTGGGTGTGTAAAACCTCCAGTTTTACTAACCTATAAAAGTGTCTCGTGCTATACCGCGGCTCGGGAAGGGGGGAAGAAAAAAAAAAAAACCCACCCTACGAGGGTTGTTACAGGGGATCCCAGACCCTTTCATGTCACGGGACACCTAAAAGAGATACACACTGCTCCGTTTCGATGAGATTTTACCTGGTGTGTTGGTTTAGGGAGCACTTCCTGTAGAATAAAAACGAGAACACGTGTAAATATAGTCATCTATGTGCATATCAAAACTTAAAGTAAGATGAGAGATGTGTGATTCCCTGTCACCACACCATTGTCCCTTCAAATCCCCACCTTTGGAAACCAATGCATTTACTAATAAAGTCATGAAAGTGTAATGCTTCTCTCCCCCCCCCCAGACAACCCTGCAGCAAACTGGATTCACGCGCGCTCGACGCGAAAGAAGCGATGCCCGTACACAAAGTATCAGACTCTGGAGCTGGAGAAGGAGTTCCTCTACAACATGTATTTGACCCGGGACCGACGCTACGAGGTCGCCCGCATACTGAGTTTGACCGAGAGACAAGTGAAGATCTGGTTCCAGAACAGGAGGATGAAAATGAAGAAGATGAACAGGGAGCGGGGCGGCAAGGAGCTCCTCTGAGTTTGTTCGTGCCAACCAAGCCATCTGAACAATCACTATTATTTTATTTTTTTTGTAGGAGCCTCGGTTGCCATCCTACTTTTTTTCTCTCTGTGTGTGTGAGACATCTTTTAGCGTGTCAGTGTCATAACGCCATGGCCAATGTGCAGGAATCCGTCTCGGTGAGAGACTGTGGCACGGACGGGATCCGTCAGAGACTTTTTTGGGACACTTGAAAAAACAATTCTGTTTTTACAATTTTTGCACAATCACAAACTGAGATGTGTGATTGTTCAGCAAATCCCTCCTCCTCCTCTTCCTCCAACAGTAGGGAACGTGCCTAATATGTGTATCGCTTTTATAGTTGTTAAGAATTTAAAGTTGTGTGTATATATGTGAATACATAAAAACACTTTCACAGCTAAATTACGTGGACTGCTGCTTGTGTCGGGGCACGCAAACACACACACAAACACACACACACACACACACACTCACACACACACGTGCAGACTTTTACCATCATGGCTTCTTTAAAAAAACAAACTTCTCAACATCAATACAAATATCTATATCGATAATATTTTTTTCCGTTTTAAATTAACCCATTTGTCATTTTACCCCCTCTCATGCTGCTGGAATATTGTGGGCTTTTATTTGATTTGATTTCCCTAAAACCAAAAATGATTCCCCGAGGCCTTGTATATACAATCGCTGCTTGATTCCAGAACAATGTCTTGCAGGCAAATAATACAACACACACACACACAAAGTTGTGTCAGACCGCATTTCACTTGTAGCCAATCAAAATCAATATTTAAAAAAATCTCAAATATTTAAGTTTAAATTCTTCAAGCGACTGTTAATTTCCAACCCCCTTCTTTTCAAGCATGGGATTCAAAAGGTAGAAACGACACCTAATAAAGTGTTTACGACGGGGAGAGAGGTGTCGCAGTGGATTTCCAATTTATTGTTCAACTTGTACGAAGAATTGCTTTAAAGCAGGAAGGACCGCGGTCCAATAAAGCTATAGAAATGGCTAGACGTCTGGGCTAAATGAGTTTATGGCCCCGGTCAGTCATTACACTCTCCCCTTTGAAACTCGCCCTTTTTCTTTTTTCTCGGGGCGTTCGCGTCTGTTGCTGACAAACAGAATGTGGATGCTTCTTTTTTTTTCCACGGGGGTGTCTGTTCGATGAATTGTTTCTTGTGAGGAAATCATCCCCCCACCACCACCGGCCGTAATGGTCACGTTTATTCATCAACTGCACTTCCCACCGATGGGAAGAAAGAAAAAAAAAAAACCTTCACTTTGACTGGCGTCCCATGCAAGTCTTCTCACTCCCCATGCGTTTCTTCTTAATTTAAAATGTCCCAGGTTGACCTCAAACAGACCAGAAGTTGAGTCTGTGTGCAGATACATTTGTGATGCTATCTTTAACTGAATACATAAATGATACAAACTGATAGACGTTTAGAAGTAGTTTTAGCTGTGGCCTGCACTCTGTTGGCCTTCATGTTGGAGCACATTGGAGGAGTCGTGGGAGCCGCTAGAGGGCGATATTGTCCTTTAAGACTCGAGTCAGAGCAGCTCGTTCACAGCTGGAACATGCACACAACACGTGGATTACACCGCATGGATTCATTGATTTGAATAAAAACAAAAGACTATGTCTGAATATCGCCGTGATCCTATAATAAGTCATTATTTGGAGTCAATTTAAAAGATAAAGCTATATATTCGACATTAAAGCTGCTGCAGTGTAGGATCTAAACACTTATTTAAAAGTCGAAAACACGAAACTTCAAATGCTGTGTACCTAACCTCCCAGTGCAGTTGTTGATGTAGGATCGATCATTTTTTTAATGTCGTGAAAATTTACATTTCATTTGATACTATACAGAAAAGGAAACAGCCCCAGTCGGTCGCAGTTTACAGTCGAAAACATGAGAAGTAAACGTTCACAGATTAATTCCCCCGAGCTTCCCTCCGAGGTCCCACATCCTCCTCTGAACTGGATCGATTGATTTAGTATTTTTGAAAGTCATGCGCCACACTGTAAATCTCCTCTTTGTGCGCGTGTTAAAGTCTTGGTATAATACTCTGATCATAATGAAAATACTGATGACAGACTAATATTTCACTCTGTGCGACCCCGTGTGCAGCCACTGGTTTGTATCGGGGCCTGCACGTCGCTCCAATCCGAGGCTTTTGGTTGCGCGGTGGATCTTTTATTTTATTTTACTGTAATATTTTTGTTGAAATCACTCAAAGGGAGGCACGTGGTGAGCACGGAGGTGGTGCTACACCTGGCGTTGGGAAGGAAATAGCCTATATACATGTTCCTGTTTTCCAAATGGCCTAGCCTTCTCCGTTTACTGTACAGACTCACACCTTGAAATCGTTGAAGCAATTCCATACATTCGCATTTGGAGAATGGGTTGAGACCCAAACTGATTTCAACAGTCTGATCCCTATTATCTGATCACACAGTGTCGATGTGACCTATACTGTACGTGCTGCCGATTACACGAGATTCCAACACCACATGACTCTTCTGTGACACACTTGATGGTTATGTGCTGCTTGATCATCTCCTTCACATCGCTCGTATACATACACACTATACAGCCGCCGCTGTGTCTGGGTGTCCCCCGAGGATTCGTGAAGTGAACATTTCTTTCTAGTCGTCGCCACTGGAAGCGATGATTGTCATGAGGTCTCCAGTCGTTTGAAGCGTCCAAACAATGACGGCCATTGGAGGCGCCATGATTGATTCGAGAATATTGAAGCATTCAGAGGGGGGAAATAAATCGATTATTTGCGCCTCGGCGTGACATCTGACGATGAGTACAGTGGCTTTTATGATGACGTCGACTTTTAGGCGACTGAGGAGACATTGAACCCAGAGTGACGAAGTCTCTGCGTTTCGTTTCACACGCTCCCGTTAACTCGATTAAACATGTTGCTTGATGAATAAGGAAGATATAGCCACGTATGGGCATGCGCAGAGAGGGGGGGGGGGGGGGGGGGGGGGTCGTGCAGTCATCCCCGCTGAACCCCTTGTGGATGGTCATGTGTCTCTTTACTTACAGGCCACGAGTAAGGTCAGTTATTCCACTCTCACCATGTGTTCCCGTTACAGCCTACTTGTTGCCTCCACCGCATCCACAGACTCGCTCCGGTGTTATTTCTGTCGAGGCTGCATGTGAGGCCAAGATGTGATGGCTGTGAACATGAGCTGCGCGTCACGGACCGGGAGCACAGTCAGTCCCAATCCACCATAATGCAGAAGAAAAACAAAATGAACACAGGCATATTTATTGTGACTCGTGCATTTACTTAGCTGAAATATGGTTCTATTCTGTCAGATACTGTTGTCTTCTAGGTTGTTTTTTTAAGCGTTGACGTTTTGCCATTTCAAAAGTCCAACATGCAGTGTTACTAATTCTTCTTCGCCCCCCGGTGTCAAGTGAAGTTTAACGAATCGCTGCAGTAATGAACCATTTTACTGTTAAAGGTTCAATGGACCGATTGAGATGCCGGAGCGGTTCTAATGTTCGGGTTTTGTGGATGATGCCTTGTACGAAAACACCGAGAGATTGTGCGGTCCTCGCTGAATTGTTCCTTTCACAGGCGAGATGAAATCAGTCTGACTACCGTGTCTTCACTTCGAGCCACTGCTGCTCAGCGTCGTGAGATAATTCAGTGGGAGCTGGTTGGTGAAGTTTGGATTCGCCCTCGCTTTTTCAAATTTTCCCAATGAAAACCACAATATACTGATGCTATCTCTACTCCGGCGAGTGTAAATACACACAGCGACGAAATGACCTTATCAGTGCAACTGACAAGATGTGGCGATAAGAAAAGAATTACATGAAGACCAAAAAAAAAACATTATGTCACATTACCATAACCTCATCTTTCCTCTTAGACTCGGCACGTGTAAAAAAACACGATGAAAAATATGATTGAAATGTATAGTGAAATGTAATAGTTTTTCATTTGTGTTTTTATGTATTTGGACTTAAAACAGGCCTGAAGTAAGAAGCTGGAGTTTACAGAGTTGGGTTGACTTGGGTGTTTGTCCTTATCAAAGGGAGCTAATGTGGCTTCGTGTTGTTTAACTGGATGAACGGGACAAACGGAACTCATGAAATAATTAACATTGAGCCGGTGTGAGACGAGCTGAACTCGTGGTTGGTTGCCACACATATATAGTGCTTAGGGTGCTTTAGTTTAGGTAACACTGTTGCAGCCGTGTGCAATACTATCACAACTAACACACTCACACACACACACACGCACACACACACACCAAGGATATTTATTTACTTAATAAACTTTGGATACATTTTTGTATTTTGCGATGACACACATACGTGCACTCTATAGATAAATGTACCACATTTTCATATTTCCTATGGACACAATTTCTCTATAAAGACGATGTGAGTGTGATAGACTGATAGTGTTTGTCTCCATCCTTCATTTCCTGTAGACTGGTCTAGCAGCACGTCATACTGGAGCTGGAGTAACACCGTCCCGTCCCTCCAGTGCAACGTGGCGACTCTCCTTCCAGCTGCGAGATCAAATGAAAGGTGGGTGTAACATCATGACAGTGGAATGAGCGGACCAATATTCCCGTATATCTGTGCACCGAGACTAAAAGCGATGTTAATCCACCGTCTCTTTGTCTCCAATGGACCGGCCTAATCCCCGCAGATTACACTGGAATATAGGGTTACAATACTGTCATAGTTGTGTAATGCAACAAATCCTGATATCTTGCAATGCACACACACACGCACACACACGCACGCACGCACGCACGCACGCACACACACACACACACACACACACACACACACACACACACACACACACACACACACACACAGACCATATATGAGACAGGAAACCAGAGACAGGGCCCGACTATAAATCGCACATGCCGACTCTGGCATGCACCAGATCAACGAGGATGAAATGAAACAAATTCCTCTTTGCCGCAAAAATATTCACACGGACAAGAGACATGCTGCAGCAGTAATTAGCCTTTAAATATCAAGGGTCGAAAGCATTAATACTAATAATAGTAATAATAATATCAATATAATAATAATAATAATAATCTGACCCAATAACGTATGTCTCCTGTGTGAAGACGATTGTATTTGCAATATGTTCACGCACATGCCCTTTAGAACAATAGACGTGCTACCCGGTGAATGCCAGTGTCACTAAATATGAAGAATTAATTAATTAGAAGACGAGGATGAACATTCTTTTTTTTTTTTTTTAATTTTCCCTTTCATTCCAGCTACACACAGTTAAAACTGGGCCGAATAAGACCACTGCCTGTATCATGTGACGTCATGTCAACGGTTAATGCGCAGGCCTCTGACTGAAAAACAAAAAGAAAAAAGGGAGAGAAAAACACCCAAACTCGTTGCTCGTCTTGGTGCAGTGAGCCTCCAGTTGACGCCAAAATAATTTAAAAAAATGTGTTAAATGTCTTTTTTTTAATCAAACCTAAGGTAGAAAAAGGTTGTTCCTCATTCTGGGCAAATCATGCACTGCATCGCAGAGATTTTTTCCAACAAAAAGGAAGATAAATTCAACGTTGAATTTTCTGTTCTATCCCAAAAAAGGTTGAGGCTAAAACCGTTAAAGTCTGTTTTCTACTTGAAGAGTTCACCTAACATTAAATGGCCGAGTTATTGAAACAGAAAACAGTGAGAGTGGGGGGCCTTTCGTGGGTCTTTTTTCTTTCCTTTTTTCTCTAGAGGACATGGAGGGGGCTTCTGCCTTTATGCGCAGAGATGGGGAGAATTGCTGCAGTCGAAATTCCTTTTTGTGAGAGGGACAATTTACAACTTGGTAATAGACCTTTTTATGTGCCTCCATCGCCTGTCATTGGATGCCACTGGTCATGTGTGAGAGGCAAACGTCTCCATGGCTCTTTTCCTGATTTCCCAGGCGATTTTCCCCACTGCATTCTGAGCCTATGCTGTTCAAAACCGATACGCCACGGACGGTTCTTAAAAAAAAAAAAAAAAAAAAGAGCCAGTGACTCGTTTCATAAACGTCCGATCAGCGCTTATTGGCGGCATAGAGAAGCAGCTCGATCTCGTGGATGACCAAGAGGAGCGTTTCAACTTTCTGCAGTGTCTGACCTCGTCAAACACACACAGCAGCAGCAGCAGCAGCAGAAGCAGCATTGGCTCTGAAGAAGAAAAAACGAATCCAAAATGCACCGCAGAAGTAAACCTCGGAGAGTGAACATGGATTACCTCCCGGCTGCAGGTAAGTCGTCTCCTTGTGATTATTACACCTTTCGTTTACACGCCTTGCGCGTCTGCATGTGAAGTTTGACAGCTTCCTGTTTCATTAGTCATGTAAATTGGCCGAAGGGTCACAATCAGCTCCCCGGTAATCTGGTGGATTCACGTGTTTCTAGGTGTGTGGGAAATAATTGTTTTAATGATTCAGACCTAAGGAAACGTTGCTGATTCGTTTAATAATGATGCTTTTTTTTTTTACAGCTATGTTATGCTACAAGAATAAAAGAGGAATATCTTAAAAAAAAATAATACTTAGCAGTTGGATTATGACATTGCTTTTAAAAGTTCCATGGAAATGTGTTGATTGTGGCTCAATCAGATCATTCTGCTGAAATGTAGCTCGTGTTTGGAGACACATGATGGTGTCTGAGTGCATTTCCTCCATCTAAGCTTCGAGTGTTAAACTAAAAAAAAAAATCCCTTTTTAATTTTCGATTTAAAACGTTGTCAATGAGCATTTTCATCTCTCTCTGTGAACACAAACCTTTATGATTTTGCAGTTCCTTAGAAAATCTGCATCGATATCATTTCATTAACCCCACTATGTCTGCATACATACATATGATTCACTTGCCCACCCCCTCAAAAAAAAAAGAAAAAAAAAGCTGCACTATATAATCGCCACAGAACAAATCCACTTTGCTGTATTCCACATATGCAGGTCTGGCAAAAGAGGCTCAGTTTTCATAGCTCGTGTTCAGCTGCCTGGAGATGGGGGCCAAGTGAACAAAGACAGTATTTCACTGTTGGCTGACAGGCAGCTGCGAAAGTATTTACAGCCTCACTGCAATGCGGCAAAATGGACACTGCGAGACAGGCAGCAGTACAAAAAAAGCATATATATATACATATATATATATAAGAGACAGCAAATCAACCCTGAGGAAATTAGATAGGATTCAATCTGCATTGTTACATTTGATGATGCAGACATAACTTCCATCGGGGTCGTTGTATGTAATCAAATAGATAAATGTGTGACCACAGGCCCTGCACACATTCGAACACAGAGCAGTTTCCATGAGCGGATGTGGTTTCACCCTTATTCAAATCCCCTCAGATCTATATTTAGGCTCCTTTGGTTTATTGTGAGCTTGTATGATGTTTTTTTCATACACTTGTATGAAACCTTACAGCTGATTGTTTCTTAATTAATGAATTTATTTAAACTTTGGTCGTTTTCCAGTCAGAAACCTGTTAGTTCATTTTTGTCCATTTCCCCACATAAAAATTAGTTAATTTTTTTTACTTTAATGCCTTAATGAGGAGTAATAACATCCACATCTTGGAAATCAATGATATATTAAGTCTTCTTACATTTCAGATATCAAAAAAGACAATCTTTCAAAGTAGGGTGGGAGATTATTCTTGACTGCAGTTTCATCTGTTTCAAGAACCAAAATAAAACTGAGACCTACACTTCATCGAATCGATAATTCACACGTTCCTCTTACTCTTTTGCACATCTGCATGAACAGTTTCATGAAATATACCATGTCTCGAAATGACTTGTTTGGACAGATGGACATTTCTTACAGTGGGGGAGAAAAAAGAAGGGGGGGGAGGCTGTTAGAATTCCAGCAGAAGGCGCTGTTGCCCAACACTCCGCCTCGCTGCTCCCATTCAGCAGCCTCTCCTCTGCAGCTTCCTGGGCGCTGTGATTGGCCGAGACTCGAGGTCACGTGATCTGTTTTCATTTTTGAAAGTTGGTCTTTGCGGGGAGAGAATTGTGAGTGAGAATTAAATTTCAGACTGCTCCAGAACTTGTTGAGTCACGTGGGCTGCAGCCGATATGATTATCTGTAGATGCACTTGGTGGATGTGGGATATTTGTGTTTGACTGTTCTATCAAAAGAACAACAGATTGTTTCCTGTTAGTAGGAAAACAGCTGTTTGTTGTCTTATTACTCATATACTTACAGCACAGACTTTGTTATCAGACACCATCTCACTTGATGGAGAGATGCTGCACACTGACTTCAACACTGCGACACCGATTCTTGACTGTTCCTTTCATTCCCCTCCTGATGAACAGGATGGTAGTTGTGGTGATGATGTTAAGAAGCCTGCAGTTATATTTTTTTAGACATGAAGTTGCACATAAGTCCTAAAAAAACATGAAAACCTATAACATCAACTATAACGACAGGGACCATGTGAGTGCACATGCTCGAGGCGGTGCAAGGATTTTTATCCCGGCGTCATCTCCTGGGAAATAATTTTTTTTTTTTACGAGGACATGTAAAAAGTGACAAGCGTCTGATTTGAAATCCTCCCATTCATCATAAACCTACACCCAGACCTGAACATCACCGGTACAGTCAGTGCAGTTCTAGTACAGGGAGAGGAGGAGCGAGAGAGAGAGAGAGAGAGAGAGAGAAAGTGCTCTGCTCTCTGGGATTGGCCCGGAAGAATGAATGACATCAGTCTTATTGTGGCAGGTTCACTGGGGAGAGAAATGTGTTTTAGCACGACTCAGTGACGCGTGTTCGATGTTTATGTTTATTGCACTTTAGAGGTGAAATTGCACCGTGTGAAATCCTATAATCAGGTCTGTACTTTAATATATATAAAAAACGCTTCAGTTTGAATAACTTGAGATCAGATAATAAACAGTGGAAGGACTCATTTTAAACTGCACACAATCATCAGAAGCGGGCGTTTATTCCGTAAATATTCTAATTACTACAATGTTGAAATAAAAATAAAAACAATATGTAATTTCGCACCCTGTCCTCACTTCTGCACCGACAGTTGCAGCCCCTCTGCCTCCTCCGCGCCTCCGCGACTCGCTCCCCGGCGCACATCAGCGTAATCGGCGTTATTGAGTAAGTGCAACTTTGAGGGTTATTTATGGCGCCGCGCGGTGTTGTGAATGGCTGCGAGGAAACACGTGACGCCATTAAAGTTTGTTTTATGGCCCGCGACTTGACAAGCCAAAATATAATTCTCATTGTATATTAGTAAGACCGTCCAGATGGGTTTTGGAGCTGGACTCGGCGGCGAGCGGTGGCACGACTTTCTGTCCCCTCCGGTCCACCATGGATGTGTTTGTCGCGCGCGGTGCCATGTGTTGCGGTCTCTGCTGCGGTAAGATGCGTCTTATCATTACGCTCGCTCGGTATATATGGGCGTGTGATGTCATCACACTGCTCGGGCTATATATTGTCAAAGCTGCACCAGTGCACTGCTCAGGGACCGTCAGATGGATCGTGTGCTGCTGTAAAGGAAACTGTGCGTTTAGCTTGTGGAGCTGTGCTCGAGCTTGTTTTGTAGCTAAACTCAATCGTTGCTTCTTTTTTTTTTTTCTTTTTTTTTTTTTTGCCTATGTTGTTGTCCACGTTGTTCGTGCGAGTCACGGCCACATGACGCAGTCACTTCACACAACCATAGACTTCGAAATGTGCTGGCAGGCAGTTGAATCCGTTTTCCATAAGGCTCATCTCTTTTCGAGATTTTTGGTGAATTATCTTGAAGACTTAATGAAATCAAATGTTACCATATGTTCAATTGCAAACATGTTCTCTTGTTATCATTTTTTGAGATTTCACAATTCGTTTGGGCGAGAGTGTGAACTTCAGTTCAAACCACAGTGAAATGTATAAACTACAAATAACAGTACTGAGGTTAAAAGAATAACATTATTTCTTTTTAGTTTTCTCATTGTGTGGGTAAAAGGCCAATAATGCATTTCTACCACAGGCCTTTAACTTATTCAATTTGTGCCGGTCATTGTTAGAGATACAGTGTAACTATTTAATGGGTTTACTTACAGAATATAAGATTTAATTTGTGTTATTGTCAGTCAAAAAAATGAGGCCTGCTTCGGCCGAAAATGACATTGAATAGGCCTTAAACAATCCCAAACAATCAGACCAAGCTTATTTCTATTTTCTTCCTTTAAAAAAAATCTATATATATTGTATATGTTTATTATGTTTATGTAGAAACAGAGCGTACATATTGGGGGAAGCAGTGGAGCCGTAGCAGTTCGCCTCCTCGTTTCACTCCAGCTGCCAGGAAACGCTGACTTTATCATTCTTTTGTTGCCAATCTCGGCTTTGACCCGTCTGAAGGCCTGGCAGGGCAAGGTGAAAGACAGGTCAGGCTGTCTCACAAATATTGAAATGTGAAGTGCAAGAACGAACCTTTATCACAGGTTATTATAATCTCTCTTTTTTTTTACTGTGGTCGAAACGAATGCTTTAGGTTCAGTTTGACTTAGTTTGAAAGGAATGAATTCGAACCTCGTAACTGCATTAAAAAACAAATAAAAAAAACTTCGTATGAAAAGAGGTTGCAAAAGGGATCAAGGCAACTTCACATGTTCCTACTCTATTATTCTCACTATCTCGGGGCCTGTATCATAATTTTCAATTTGGAAAAAAATAGGTTACATTTCAAAATGGGAATATTAAACACTGATTATTTTTTCTTGTTCAGGAAAAAAACAAGAGCTCTGTATGTTTGGCACCAAATGTTGCCACAAATTGTGTTCAATTTGAATTTCCAATTTGAGATTATAATCTCATTGATTTAATCTAACAGTAACTAACGCAATAAGAAACCCTAAACAAATATTTGGGACTCATGATTTCATAAAGATCTCTCAAAATGATAGTTTTACTTGACATGCATAATTGGTTGGGATTAAATCATTATAATATAAATATTTTTGTGTCCCTTTAAAAAAAAAAAAGAAAAAAAAAAAGACCGAATCTAAATAAAATTTGAAGTGATTCCCAGCCTCGATCCGTGTGTAAGAGAAGTTAGAGGGGGACTTGCAGTGGTCGCCACGGTGGGTTTGGTTAATGGCCGACGGAGGAATTGGTAAACTTTTGCACCCTTTGAGCTGTCAGCAGCAGAGAAAAATAATTGAAGTTTTTGATAAGTTGGTAAATGATTCGGTTTGACCTCCCGTGGCCTCTGGCCCCATCTTTTGGCCGCTGGTGATAAACACACGCTTTATGAGCCTGTTATCTCCTGACGCGTTCATGGCTCTGATGCGTCACTGGACTCTGATTCTGAGCAGAAAACTGCATCTTTTGTAAGCATTAGTTTTTTGTTTTTTGAATTTTCTCTGTTTGTAGTGAACTTGGACTGTATATGGCGAGAAGGGGAGGAGACCCACAGCAAAGAAACCCGCGTTGACCTGAGCTTATACTGGCTCGTATTTTTTCAGTCTGTTTTTCCTTGACATTTTACAGCTGAGAGTGACAGGGATGCCCTGTGGGCCTACAGTCGTTGTTTTTGTTTGAGAGGCTGTGACTGACATGACTTTTGAATCTACACTTTGCTTCAACGACACAATTGTCATAAACAAAGGACACTTAGCAGAAGGAGAGAGAAATACATTAAAAGAAATCATCAAACTCTAAAGATATAGAAGGAAAATAGTTATGACTATTGACGCTGAATACAATGAGACTTGGATTTTATTATAGTCTACAATCAGACTTTTTTTCAGTCAGGTTGTGATGCCTCTTATTTCCATGTGTAACAGTTACTGTGATTTTTTTTTTTTTTTTGTGGTAAATTCCGTTTGAGTGCAAACACAAGTGAAGTGCTGTGTGGTTATATGAGGCTGGAAGTGGCCGGTGTCGCTTGCCGTCGTCTATATATACCCTGTAGAACCGAATTTGTGTGATGCAACCACGGTCACAGATTCGATTCTAGGGGAGTATATGGTCGATGAAAAAACTTCGACTTATTGACCCCTGATCAGGAGGTTTTGGGACCCCGGAAGTGCGGTGGTCAGATCTGGTTGTACAGTGACAGTGCTGGTGTTTGGATGAGAGTGAATCTGACAACGCCACATATATCAAATAAGATGGGGGGGCTTGTGGGGGGCGTGTTGAAACTCTATAGGCTCAGTAGGAAATCTGATGCAAACTGTTTCCCATGAAAATTAGGAAGGAGGCTGCAAATGCAGTTCGGCGTTTAAATGGATTTGGTAAAAAAGAGAAAGAAACGAACCCTGAGCAACACTGCAGCTGTATTCTCTCTCCTGTGGCTCGTTTCTGTCTCTACATTATTGATTCCCAGAGGCTGCTGCTGCTCCTGCTTTTGGCCAATGGGCTCCTGAGACAGTTTCTTTTTTTCAAAAGGGATGGGAGCCGATGAAGTGATGAGATTCGTGTAACTTTTGGATGACCCCTTCCTGACAAAGACAGTGTCCATCAATTGTCCTCTGTCATTATTCGCTGCTTTTATGCCAAGGGGCTTTTTGTACCTTTTGTTGGTTTCTCTGTTGAACACTGCGCCTTCAAGTTAGACTTTATAACTGATCCTTGTGTATATGTTCGGATAAAACAACCTCTTGCAACCATATAAGATTTTTTATTTTTATTTTATACATTTGTGAACAGTGAAATATTGAAGCGAAGTATATTAGCTATTTGTATTTTTTCCAGCTTGACTTCGTTTGTTTTCCAAACGTCAGCCCGCGTGTTTAAGGGCAATAATACATTCTTTTTTTCTTTATTGGCAGCATGTGTGTGATGTTGATGTGTCCCGAGTTCGATCAAATTGCCCTTAGTTGTATGTTTACTCGCGTATGGACCCGCATCCCCTCCATTGGCCGATCTGGTCACATGGTTCGCTAACTTTATTCAGTTGACACCAAGTAGGAGGGCTTTATGGAGGGAGGAAAAAAAGACAACTCGAGAAAAATTAGTATTTTCTACCTTCAGAAATTAATGGCCATGAGTTCGTATATGGTGAACTCTAAGTATGTGGACCCCAAATTTCCTCCCTGCGAGGAATATTCACAAAACAACTATATACCTGAACAGGGCTCGGACTTCTTCAGTCCAGCGCAGGACGCAGACTTTCAGCATCCAGGGATCTACCCGCGGTCAAACTACACGGAGCAGCCCTTCAGCTGCAACACCGTGCCGGACTCCACGGTGCAGCCGCGGGGTCATGTGCGCGACAGATCCGGCCGGGCGAGCCCCTTTAGCGCGCAGACTGAGCAGGCCCCCCCGGCCCCGGTGGCCGGACCCCGGACTTGTGGGCAGCAGCAAAACACAAAGAGCCAAAACGCGATACAAGCCAAGCAGCCTGCAGTAGTTTACCCCTGGATGAAGAAAGTCCACGTAACTACTGGTAAGATTCCTTCTTCTTCTTCTTCATCATCATCATCATCTTCTTCTTCTTCTCTTATGGAGCGTCGGAGAGCGGCAGTTTAGAACTCGTTCAGTGCAATATTTATGGGAGTCTTTGAAAGGCCTCGCCAATTACACAAGTCATAAATTTTTATAGCTGAGGAAATAGGCCGCGAGGTGAGCGCCCGAAAGCTCCTGAAAACACACATTGACCGCTTTGTAATCGTGCTTAAATCTGCCTAAATCCAGCGCAAATCATTCATACTGTCCTGCTCTCGGTTGTGCCTGTGAATTGTCTTAAAGTTTCAGCGCCCCGGGTTAAGAAAGAAAGAAAGAAAGAAGAGAGAGAGGCTACTCCACTATTGTTTTTTGTGTGTGCCTGCACGCTGCATTGGCACACATTTGGTGACTCCCTCTCGTTTTGATGTTGTTGTTGTTGTTGTTGTTGTTTTCTCCCCCAACAGTGAACCCCGATTACACGGGACCGGAGCCCAAACGGTCCAGAACGGCTTACACCCGGCAGCAGGTCCTGGAGCTGGAGAAGGAGTTTCACTTTAACAGGTATCTGACCAGGCGGCGGCGGATCGAGATCGCCCACACGCTCTGTCTCTCAGAGAGGCAGATCAAGATCTGGTTCCAAAACAGACGGATGAAGTGGAAGAAGGACCACAAGCTGCCCAACACCAAGGGCAGAGCCGCGCCGGCGTCCGGCCATCTGCAGGGCATCCAGAAGGACAACCAGACTGATATCACAGCGCTATAAGGAGTCCTGTCTTCAGAGCTGTACATACAACAAAGACTGAGGTTGCATCTGAACTTTTTGCATGGACTGATGTCGTTTTTTAAGCCATCTTTTTACTTTATTTTTTATTTCAATTTTTTTTTTAATTTAACAAAGCAAAGTGAGCCCCCCAGCAGTGTTGTGACTCAAGACTGAGTCAGAAAACAAAAATCAATCAGTCGTTGTAACTGAGAGGTTTTGCAAGTTTTGTTTTAATTTCCTCGGAGACACATCGAGATTTTTCTTTTCGTCCTTTCTATTTTCATTTTCATGTTATTTTTTTTATTCTTTGGACGTTAACCCCCCCCCCCCCCCCCCCCAGGACATTTAATGAGCGACCTCGGCTGACTACACGGATTTCAACAAAGTGTCTCTGCTCCTCTAACGTGGATTCACGGTGGTTTCAAAAGACTGAGACGTCTTTATTCAGAGCAGGGAAGCCCTTCGTTTCAAACACACACAATGGTTATTTAATTTTTATTTTTTATCCTGGTGAAACTTCATACTAAACGAACAATAAACACACAGAAACACACACACACACACACACATATATATATATATATATATACTTGAATTATTAATTGCAGTGAGGCACGCCAAAACACAACCACACTTCGGTAAAAATTTCGCCAAATTCCCGCAGAATATTTCAGTTACACGTTTCTCTGTGACTTGTATGTTTTTAACTTATTTTGTACAATAAAAGCCTTGGACATTTTTCTTATAGCCTAAATAAATTCTTATTAGCCTAAATGATTCCCCCTATAAACGCGAGACATCCCTGTGTGCACACTATTCCGAGTGCCCTTATAAATCTCCCCTGACATCTTTGTAAACATTTTCAGAGGCCATTTGAAACTCCCGACTCACACGAACCCTCATTTGTTCCTGCATGGCATCGCCTCGATATTGGATGTTTCTCAAATTGGAAAGGAATCAAATCCAGAATATTTAGTGTTCTCATAGTTTTATTTGTTATCCTCGATATGTTTATTTTTTCCACGTCATTATTTATTTGTTTAAAGAATGTGTAAAAAAAAAATCGTAAAGCACACGTACAATTTTAATTCAAAGTATTCGTTTAAAAAAAAACTTTAATTATTCTTAAAAAATATGTTTGAACTCTTGTTGCATCATTAGCATGGCTTTATGCAAACTTTTAGTCTTAGTTAATGTGGGAAACTCTTTTTTAGTTTCTCATTTACACCAGGGGCAACCGAGGAGGGGGCTTTTCTCACGTCACGTTTCAATACAGATATTTCTTGTTTTACACCGTTATTGTCTTCGGACAAAACGAAAAAGGAAAAAAAAGAAAAAGCCCAGAAGCTCTCCCAGTACGAGGAGCTCTCCTCTCTGTTAAGTCTTCACGACGAGGCTGTTGAAAAGGCATTTCAACCGAAGGTCGACAAAGCAGCAGTGGCAGGTTCATCCAGGGGACACGTTTCAGCCGCAAGGACTGACCCCGGCACCCCTGACCCGCCGGACAGGCAGCATTTTCTCTCCCATGCAGCCGCTGTCCTCCTCAGTGTTGGAGGGCTCCTCCAGCACTTCACAAAGAATGCACAGTAAGAGTCGGTGCGTGAAATCCACACTTTTCCACGTGTTCAGTAAACAGTATTTATATCAGACGCTGCAGCCCCTCCGAAAAAAAAAGGTTCGGATCTGTGCATTTGTCTCCTCATGGTCAATATATATATATAGTCTTTTTTGGTTTTATTTTTGTACATGCTTTCTACCTTGTAATGTGCATTGAGATGTGAGAAGTATATTGGGAAAAACGAAATAAAGATTTCTACTGATTATGCATTTAAATGTTTGCAAAATACGCCTTGTCACGAGATTTTTTCCCCTCACTCGAGAAATGATTTGAGGAAATTTATTTTCCCATATCAATTGAGGCTTTTACATTATCTTAAATTTCTCTAAACTGAATTTTATATTTATTTCATTTAATTTTTTTTAAAGAGGGGGTGGGGGTATATTTTGTTGAATTCGTATTTGAATTCTGCAGTGGTAACACGATTGTGGAGCCATATGGAGCTCCATGCGCCTTTATACAAAATACGCACAAATGCACCACACGTGCGCCTCGACCCAAGTCAAGTCTGCAAGTTTTAAACATAAATGGAACCAGTGGTGTAGGATACAATTTTAAAAACATGTCTAGTCAAGACATTTTATTCCGTGATATCTTAATCTTGTCTTTTCACTCGTTGGCTCTGATCAAAACAGCTCGTGGTCTGCGCAAAAAAAAAAATGCTCGTAGAAAAAGCTCTGAAGCTCTTTTCAATCTTTTTCTGTTCTGCGAAAACCACGATTAGATTTCTGGAAAAACTTTTGATCATCTCTTATCTGAGTTAATTTCCACACGACTTTTTCAAAATTGTAAAACAAACCAAATTATTCAAAAGTGCACATGGTCTCGTGGGGCTCAAACTGTCAAAGAAGAGACAGTCGTTTTTTTTTGCTCCAAAACAAGATGACGCCACTTGTATTGGTGCTGTATTATCATGTAGGCACACATGCTACAAACCACGTCCTATAGGCTTGATATTATTGATATGAGACCCCCCCCCCCCCCCCCCCCCCCCCCCCCCCCTTTCTTTCTTTCTTTTATTGGAGATGACCCTCTGCAACGCTGACCTTAGACCCCTCCACATTACTGGATCAGTTCTGATCCAAGCAAGTGACCACAAACAGACACATGCGACACTCACACTCCGCAGTGTTTTCATCCCCAATGACCACTGTTTGATCCCCAACTGACCATCTGCGGAAGTCTGTGGACGTGCACAGACACTCTACTGTGTGTGTGTGTGTGTGTGTGTGTGTGTGTGTGTGTGTGTGTGTGTGTGTGTGTGTGTGTGTGTGTGTGTGTGTGTGTGTGTGTGTGTGTGTGTGTGTGTGTGTGTGTGGGTGGGTGGGTGGGTGGGTGTGTTTTCGTGTGCGCATGTGCGCGTGCGTCTGTGTATGTGATACAGGCGTGTCATATGGATTCAGAGAGAAGCTGAGACAAAGTGATGCTACCAATCCACCAACCTGCCATGAATGATCTGCACATAAATGCTGAGGGGAGGGGGGGGGGGGGGGGTGCTGACAATTGGACAACTAACCTGCCTAATACACATTTGCTATATGTGTAGTTTAGCAGTTAATTATGCTCTTTCTTTATTCAGTATGAACCATGGCTCTTCCGGAAATCAGTTGAAAATAAATATATCTCCACACAGCTTCCCTCAGCTCCTCTCAGGTCAGATCAGCCCACTACAACGCGCAGTGTGTGTGTGTGTGTGTGGCTGTGTGTGTAGCCACACTGACCTACATGTCTGAACAGCAATAAATGGGAGCCAAAGGCAGTGCCATTTTCAATGACACTGCACCCACTGTAGGAATACAACGTCGTTGCTCTCCATCCGGCCATATTTGATTTCCAGCTGGTCTCGCAGAAGCCTCTCCGAGCCAGACAACCCCCCCTAAGATATATTAAAGTGCCGCTGTCTGCATTCAGAGATATAATCCAGCGACCATACCACTCCGCTCTCCATTGCTCGACCACGTGATTGTCTAAATAATTAATGCAGCACGTCCCCCTAGAAACACGGCGGCGTCATTAATCGCGAGGACTCTATCAGACTTGAAAACTGAAGAGATCCCCCCAAGAAAATAATATCCGATTCCCGGCGCAACCGTAGCCGCGCACTGTAGCAACACATCCGAACCGATGGATGCTTGGGTAGGTAAATATTTCAGCATTTTTTCCATGTCGCCCGAGCTGGTAAATGACGATATCAAATGTCCTGATATTTGATAAATTGCTCCCTTTGATGTGTGTGCGGAATTGTTTAGGTTGTGGCTAGTCGATGTGTGCATGTCTCTCTCTCTCTCTCTCTCTCTTTCTTTAAAAAATCTAAATTACATTTGAAATTGTATAGTCCGGAATTTTGGAGTTTGCTGTTTTGCGCATGCATGTTGAGAGGGACTGAGGGGATAAATCGTAGAGGCGAAGGGACAGTGACATGTATTTATGGATGCTTCCTCTAAATAGATGCTCTTTCGGACACATCGCTCACGGTGGCTCTTCTACTCTAGCTCCATAAATTCTTCATTCTATCT
The DNA here is from genome assembly GCF_022379125.1 of Scophthalmus maximus. Taxonomy (NCBI): domain Eukaryota; kingdom Metazoa; phylum Chordata; class Actinopteri; order Pleuronectiformes; family Scophthalmidae; genus Scophthalmus; species Scophthalmus maximus. The sequence goes on along the minus strand of NC_061528.1, from coordinate 10,089,261 downwards.
CAGATTAAGTTTTGAAACCAATTTAGCCCAAAATAAATAATAAAAAAAACTAAATATTTTCGAACAGAGACAACATTTAAATCGTACACTGTCTTGTTGGCTGTAAGTAGTTTTCTTCTTCTTAATATAGACAGATAACAGCTTATTTATCTTTCCCTGTTTTTTTCGCTCAGTTTGTGCTGTTTTTTTTTTTTTTTTTATTGTTCGAGGGAATGATCTCATTCTGATTTCTTGGAGGTTGGTAGAAGTTTGGGCAGGCTGACAGTTCTGCCTCCTTGTAAATCATTCTCAGTAATTCCTGAAAGGGTGCGAGGCTGTTGGGGGGCCGGGCGAAAACTGTAAATCTTTCACTTTTATTACCCTCTGAACATATGCTGCGACGCTACCAGTCCTGCATCCCTTCTTCTCCTTCTTCTCCTCCTTCTTATCCTTCTTCTCCTTCTTCTCCTCCTTCTTCTCCTTCTTCTTCTCCTCCTTCTTATCCTTCTTCTTCTTCTTCTCCTTCTTCTCCTTCTTCTTCTCCTTCTCCTTCTTCTTCTCCTTCTTCTCAGCTCAACCAGTCGACGCTCTCTGCGGCTCCAAATCTTCCTCGTACATGGTCTTTCTCTCTCCCCCCCAATTATTTTTCAACCTCCAATCTATTTATTCTCTCATTATTAAAACACTGGCATTATCTCTAAACATTAATTGTTTTCTTCTTCCCCATACTGTGATTGATACTGAAAACAATGCTGGCAGGAGAGGAGCTGGTTCTCTCTCGTTCTTTGTGTTGCAGCACGGAGAGTGAAGACGGGCACAACAAACAAAAGATGATAATGTGCTTTATTTGAATACAATCCGGTCCCAGTTGGGAGAGAGAGAAAAAATAATCCCACATGTCCTGTATTTCCATAAATCATTTTCAAAATGCACATCCCACGCGAATGGGCGACTAAATAGGACATTTGGAGAACGTACTCTCGTATTAATATATAACATTTAATCTGGTGCATTGTATATGGCCATTTGATTTTACTGTGAAATTCCTGATAGTTACTTTTTTGTGTGGATAAGCATAATGTAAAGAAAAAAAAAGAAAAATGCAGGGAATTTCAAAGCTGATTTAACCTATGAAATGTTCATATCATCTCACGCAATTACTCTGCACAATATCCTCCATCACTGCACTGCCCCTATATGAGATCATGCAAATCTGTATTATTAATACCCAAAAGGAAAGAGGCACATATCTGCTTCCGTGTGTTGTAAATACATGGAGGGCGTCAGGCGAGGTGCAAATGCTCGCAGTTTCAGCAGGAGATGAGAAGAAATGGGCAGTGGGACATTTTCACACAGTTGAGGAGGAAATAAACGCCACCCTTTATCAAAATGGATCGGTGAGGTAAGGCTCGGATGAAGAAGGGAGACAATCACGTGCACAAATATGCTTGTATCTTAAGGCAGCGCTTTGATTTGTCACCACAGATCGTCCGAATCACCCCCCAAAAAACCAACCTTCTCCTAATGTTGGCTCCAAATCTGCACAGGCCCACCACCCGTTTCTGAATTCCTGTATATTCCAATGGGTGATTGATTGCCAGGGATGTTTTTTTTTTTTTCTGGAATAAGGATACCTCGTTCGCTTTTTATTGGTAGTCGAATGCGAGTCCTTCCATTCTTTCGGGAATACTGTCTCCATTGGTATATGGAAATGTCTGAAAAACAGCAAGATCAGGTTTAGGACAGCATTGTCTGCAGACAAAGGGTGAAGGATTTATTCTGGGGACTTGTGTGGAGAGGAGCTGAGGGCTGAGGAAAAGGGGGGAAAGCGACTTATGATGAATTGATTCTCAGGTAAGAAACTGCGCGGCACAAGGCAACCTTTAACCACGGGTTAATGTAACGCGAGGAAATATTTATGATTTATTCCACTCAAGGAGCCGATGCTCGTTAATGTCGCTCTCGCCGGCGAACCTGCGGACATGGAGCCCACGACCACTGCTCTTCGAAAGAACACTCGTGTCCTTCTTTCTTTTTTTCTTTTTTTTTTTTTTTGAGAAAGCGCGTTCAAATATTATCGACAGATTGAGCCTGAGTTCGCCCCCTGCGCCTTTTTTCAGCTGATTTCGAAAACCGGCTCGGAGGAAGAAGCAGGAGAGCCACTTTTCTTTTTTTTTCTTCTTTTTCTTTTCCGCCTCTTGGATCGTAAATCACATTAATTTGTTGTCTTATCGTCACTGTGGCGTTCGCCGTGATTTATGTGGTTTCAACTGTATATGGCTTTGTTAGACCTGCGACGTTATATTATACACGAGTTCATATTTTTGGATGTTTGAAAAAAAAAAAAAAAAAGGAATAACCGGGGCCGGATAGTCGACATGGACCAAAGGCGACTCCTTCAGTTTTCCTTCTGTTTGGACACTTGTGCTGCTCAAACCTGCCTTCGGTTCATTGGGGCTCGTGTGGATTCTATTTTCTCTCTTGTCTATAGAGGAACAATCATCGGGGCCTGAGTCGCAAAGACAATAAAAGATTGTGCATGAGTTGATTGTGGCGAACAGATTATGAATTGTTTGACCATGGATGAACTTTTTATTTACGTGCACGGCGTCCTTGCTCGGGGTTGTGCGTCCTTTCCACTTTAGCTTCTGCTGAATTGCTGCTTAATTTCCCCCCTCAAAGCAACATTGTGGCAAAACATTTAGGTACAAAAGAGAATTTTATATTTTTTTGCAGCTCATATTTTCTCCAGGCGAAAAGAAAACAGACCTTGCATTTGTTGAGAGTACTATATCTGGCTACTGTTATGATCTAATATATTTGAATGCAAACGCCCCTCGGCGTTGTTTAACTTGAAATGCCTGCAGCCTCTGAAGGGAAAAGCAGGACGAACGACTATAACCGAGATAATAACACTCCACACATCGAGTCCGGCCCTTTGTGCGAAGTAAACTTACCGTAACAACGCGTAGGCGAGGAACACTGCGGCGTGAAAGGAGGAACCATGTCTGCGACTAGTCGCCCAGTGAGCACGAACGCACTTGAGGCGCAGATTATCGACCATCTTTAACAAATACTCAACATCCAAGGAATCTTAAAAATCTCCCGCCATCACATTCTGATATAATAAGTATTTCTACTCGAGTGTGAGCATGGTGGACCGGCGATGCGGTTCACACTCACAGGACAATAAATAAAAATAAAAAAACAATAACTAAAAACTAAAATCAATTAATTGAAATAAGTTTCCTGAGGTTTCATTTGTTAAATCGCCTTCGGTGGAGCATCTTCCCTTCGCCGCTGAAAAAGCTGCTTTGAATTTAGTCGAGACTTGGCTCCACACTCGAGGCCAAACCGCTCGTTGTTCATTAAACTTTGACTTAGTGCTGAATGACCCCAGGGGTCAACTAAAAAAGCTTATGACTGCTAAATATCTGGCCAGGCTCTTTGTATAAAAAGTGCACATGCAAGACTTTTCTCTCTCTCAAGCATCTGCAAGGCAGAGTTGAAAAAATATACATACGTCATGTGTGGTCATTATAGGGACGAATCACGACCCTCAGTAATTAAGTCGAGTGAAATCAAACAGACCAAAAAAAGTATTGCCTTTTGTAAAAAAAAAAAATATTGCAGGAGCTTTAATTATAAAACTATTATTTTTTTGTATGCTATATTTTTATTGTGGGAAAAAAGGACAAAAAAACAGGTGGAGATATTTGGCCTTTGTGTTTAAATCTTAATTTTGTTATATCAAAGAAAAAAAAAATCGACATCTTCATTTATTAAATGTATTTCAATTTTTTCCTTCCAGGTCGAGGTGAGAGCGGTGATGAATGCGTGAGAGAAATCGAACCGATCTTCGCAGATTTCGGTGAGTAACACTTGTTTTAATGAAGGGAGTAGAGACGACACAGCCAACTGCTAACCAGGTGAAAGGGCGATTTGTTATTAAGGCTGCATATTAACGCTCTCACGAGTTTCACAGGAGGCTTAAATCACCACAGCAGACATGAGGGATGAGTTTAACTTAACCTGGACGTGTCATTATTTACGCAGGCCAGAGTCCCGGCGTGTTTTTTTCTTCTCCTTTCTATTGCAGCCCAAACAAGACCTAATCAACTGAACATAGTTTTCTTTTTTTTTTACAATGAAAATAAAAATGCAAAAAACAAAACAAACAACCCTCAGCACATGTTACATAAAGGCAGAGTCTTCACATGCAAAACATGAAATCAGTTAGAATTTCACCACTCCATCCCGCGATTTCCACATTTGAACCGGG